>NC_073383.1:1552096-1719596 GCF_028641065.1 Leucoraja erinaceus
GCATCGTGCCGCGTAAATGATGTCGCGTAAATGATGCACAAATGACGCCCAAGCGGGACAGGCCCTTTAAAAGGCAAGGCCTCCAAATTCCCAGTCACCGTTTGGCCAAAGGGCTACTGTTGGGATGATCATGGCACACTGGTTCCAGGGAAATTTGTTTCTGGCTGAAGTTCCTTTTCCTCCTGCACCTATTGTCTATTGTCTATTGTCTGTTGACTATTTTATTTCTGCTGCAAACACAGAAAAGCATGTTGTACAAATATAGCATTCAATCTGTCAAGGCTAAAGATTTTTTTTGCAGGGATATGTAGATCAGTAAATGTCGAAACATTTCTAATGCCTGACTATATTCAGAGGTCTTTCATTCTCTGCGTATTCGTCCAACTGTTTTAACCACACAACTTATTTGTTTTATAAACAGTCTGTCATTCTCAAGGATCACTTCAAATAACCATATAACCATATAACCATATAACAATTACAGCACGGAAACAGGCCATCTCAGCCCTACAAGTCCGTGCCGAACAATTATTTTCCCTTAGTCCCACCTGCCTGCACTCATACCATAACCCTCCATTCCCTTCTCATCCATATGCCTATCCAATTTATTTTTAAATGATACCAACGAACCTGCCACCACCACTTCCACTGGAAGCTCATTCCACACCGCTACCACTCTCTGAGTAAAGAAGTTCCCCCTCATGTTACCCCTAAACTTCTGTCACTTAATTCTGAAGTCATGTCCTCTTGTTTGAATCTTCCCTATTCTCAAAGGGAAAAGCTTGTCCACATCAACTCTGTCTATCCCTCTCATCATTTTAAAGACCTCTATCAAGTCCCCCCTTAACCTTCTGCGCTCCAGAGAATAAAGACCTAACTTATTCAACCTATCTCTGTAACTTAGTTGTTGAAACCCAGGCAACATTCTAGTAAATCTCCTCTGTACTCTCTCTATTTTGTTAACATCCTTCCTATAATTGGGCGACCAAAATTGTACACCATACTCCAGATTTGGTCTCACCAATGCCTTGTACAATTTTAACATTACATCCCAGCTTCTATACTCAATGCTCTGATTTATAAAGGCTAGCATACCAAAAGCTTTCTTTACCACCCTATCTATATGAGATTCTTCCTTCAAGGAACTATGCACGGTTATTCCCAGATTCCTCTGTTCAACTGTGTTCTTCAATGCCCTACCATTTACCATGTACGTCCTATTTTGATTTGTCCTGCCAAGGTGTAGCACCTCACATTTATCAGCATTAAACTCCATCTGCCATCTTTCAGCCCATTTTTCCAAATGGCCGAAATCACTCTGTAGACTTTGGAAATCCTCTTCATTATCCACAACACCCCCTATCTTGGTATCATCTGCATACTTACTAATCCAATTTACCACACCTTCATCCAGATCATTGATGTACATGACAAACAACAAAGGACCCAACACAGATCCCTGAGGCACCCCACTAGTCACCTGCCTCCAACCCGATAAACAGCCACTTTTACACTTTTAAAATTAATGTACAGCAATCACCAGAGTATTAATCATAATAGAACATTATCTCATCCAAATCAGAAGCTGCAGATTTCTGCAGTTAGTTTATTGGACATCTACTCAAAATACAAATAGTTATTATACTGATCAGATATTTGATTACAGATGAAACCCGTCTCATATGATCGACAAAAATAGATCTTATGAATACCAACCCTCAGATCTAGATTGCAGAATTCTACTAACTGTAATCTATATCTTGCAAAAATAGTTTTACACCCTGTCATTAAAAGTCTTTAAACATAACCAAATGTTTTTTTAAAACAAGCCATAAAACTCTGAACTGAAAATCTATTCCTCTTCTCCCGAGGAGAGATGGTGAGGTAGATTTATTTATTTTCAGTTGTAATAAGTTATCATTATCAATGTATTAACTCCAGCTATGTCCCATAGGTACAGCCCAGAATGATTTCAATGTGAGGACTGAGATTAACATCTGCTAAGATAGAGATAGACACAAAATGCTGGAGTAACTCAGCGGGACAGGCAACATCTCTGGAGAGAAGGAATGGGTGACGTCTTGGTCTATCTTTGGTGTAAACCAGCATCTGTAGTTCCTTCCTACATGTTTCCTCTGGGAAGCCAGTGTGTTTTTGGTGGTGAATGGTTCTTCAAATTGAAGTCATGTAAATTCCGGATCATGTAAAAGGTGACCTAGCCGTTTTTGGCGGTCAGTAACTGAAGGTTTGGATCACAAACATGTGTTTGGCACTGCCAGTCTTTGCTGACTGACTGACTGACTTTGGTGAGGGTTCAGTAGAGGATCATAAACACGAAAGAGCCTGCTTTCCACACCATTAATCCACGATAGCCTATTGAATGATGAAAGCAGAGCCTACCAGAGATAGCTAGGTTGGACCCTGAAGAAAGATCCATATTTTACTTGTCCTCCTTTTCCCGGGTTTGGGAAAGCACGAACTAGAGGGCGTAGATTTAAGGTGAGAGGGGAGAGATTTAATTGGAACCTAGGTGTAACATTTTCACACAGCGGGTGATGGGTGTAATAAATGAGCTGTCAGAGTAAGTTGTTGAGCCAGGTACAGTAACAGCCTTTGGACATTTGGACAGGTACACAAACACACACTGTTTAGAGGTATATAGACTGAATGTGGACAAATGGGACAAGCCTAGATGGGGCATAGTGGACAGGTTGGACTGAAGGGGTGTAAGACACTATGCTGTGTGTCACTATGCTGTATTACATTATGACTTAACAAGCCTGAAATTGTCCACCATAATCTCTTCAATATCTTTGAAATGCATACTTGATGCTTTATAAAATTCTTAGAAAACCATTTAATATCTTAAAGATCCCCAGGGGATATGGGGAGAAGGCAGGAACGGGGTACTGATTGGGGATGATCAGCCATGATCACATTGAATGGCGGTGCTGGCTTGAAGGGCCGAATGGCCTCTTCCTGCACCTATTGTCTATTTCTGAAGCAGCAGAATTTATTAACACCATCTACCATTTTGATGAGCCGTATCTTTTTAAAACATTATCCTCTGAGGGAGCGTTGTATGTATGTATTTATGTGTATTGTTAGATGTTAGTACCAGTGTATGTAGCACGTTAGTACCTGCACTGCTGTAAAGCACTTTGGTCAACGAGAGTTGTTTTTAAATGTGTCTTCGAAGTAAAATTGACGACTTCACAGGTTTAGAAGCAGACACTAATTTCATTAAAAAACAGGAGCCTTTTCTCAATATTTAAAGGCATTCACTGGTGATGTTACAAGACCCCCCTGGGCAGATGCAATTTGATCCTCAACTTCCTCGACTTCCTGACCAACAGCCCCCCATCAGTGAGGATAGGGGACAAATCATCCTCCACGATAATCCTCCACACTGGTGCTCTGCAAGGATGCGTTCTCAGCCCCTTTCTTTCCCTCTCTCTCCATCCCTCCCTCTTCCCATCCCTCCCTCTTCCCTAGTCTTACCGTCTCTGACTACATTTTACACCTGTTTGCTTTGTTGTTAGCTTCTCCCAACTAACAATGGTCTATTCTACATTTCCCTTGATCCCCATTCCCTTTGTCCTATGTTCACACCTTGCACTTCCTTATCTATCCCCCTCTCAGGATATCTGAAGAAGGGTCTTGACCCAAAACGTCGCCAAATCCTTCTCTCCACAGATGCCGCCTGACCCGCTGAGTTTCTCCAGCGTTTTGTGTCTACCTTGGATGGCTACTTTATTGTCACATGTACCGTGAAGGTGTGGTGTTTTTTGTTTGTTTTTGCACACACTGTGCACAAAAGAGTCGCCACAAGAGGCTGACAAAGTTAGAAAGTACCATTACGTAGTTGTGGTCCTTTCATCACCGCCCTCTTCGGCCCCTCTTGTTCTTGGCGACCAACCCCATGCCGGGTTCCCCATGTGCGTGCCTTCAGCCACCGTGAAGTCCTTGGCATAAGCTAATATACTGTCCGATTCACCTCTACCCCATAGTGGACATTGGACTGTCTATGTCTCTGGTGTGCCACAAGCAGAAAGCAACAGTCTGCACTCTGTATCTTCCCCTTATCTCTTCCTATTGTACTCGAGGTGGACTTGATTGTATTGTATGTCTAGCATGGTCTGATCTGTTTGGATAGCATGCAAAACAGTGCGTTTCACTATATCTCAATGCAAGCGACAACAGAAACCTAACCACACACACACACACACACACACACAATTATTTTTCTTTCGATTCAAAAGAGGTCATTATTTTCCTGTAAGCACAACAATCAGTTTAATAGATTTTGTGTCAAAGGATTCAATCATATTTTACGATAAAGTAGCTTTTTGATCGTATTTCTTTATTGGATGGTGATAAAAACGGAACTGTTGTTTTTTTGTTGCCTGGCTTATTACTAGAATCTGTCAAGGAGATAACAGAGAAAGGGACTGGATGTGTAATGTATCAACAGTGAGGTCTCTGTGATGAACCAGACTGTAATTGGACATTAATCATTTCCTGTCAAAAGGAGATGATAATGCTTCTAAAATAACTGGAGCTACAATGTGTCCTCCTCTGGCAGCTCGTTCCATACACCCACCACCCTTTGTGTGAAAATGTTACCCCTCAGTTTCCTATTAAATCTTTAACCCTTCACCTTAAACCTATGTCTGCTTGTCCTCGATACACACACTCTGGGCAAGAGACTCTGTGCATCTACCCGATCTATTCCTCTCATAATTTTGTTATACACCTCTATAGTCCTGGCCTACTCAAACTCTCCCTATAGCTCAGACCCTCTAGTCCTGGAAACATCATCGTAAACCTTCTCTGTACCCTTACAAACCCTTACAAATGATCCTTATAAATACCCGATACAGTATCCTCCATAATGTTTGGGACAAAGACCCATTATTTATTTATTTGCCTCTGTACTCCACAATTTGAGAATTGGAATATAAAAAAATCACATGTGGTTAAAGTGCACATTGTCAGGTTTTATTTATGGGTATTTTTATACATTTTGGTTTCACCATGTAGAAATTACAGCTGTGTTTATACATAGTCTCCCCATTTCAGGGCACCATAATGTTTGGGACACATGGCTTCACAGGTGTTTGTAATTGCTCAGGTGTGTTTAATTGCCTCCTTAATGCAGGTATAAGACAGTTCTCAGCACCTAGTCTTTCCTCCAGTCTTTCCATCACCTTTGGAAACTTTTATTGCTGTTTATCAACATGAGGACCAAAGTTGTGCCAATGAAAGTCAAATAAACCATTATGAGACTGAGAAACAAGAATAAAACTGTTAGAGACATCAGCCAAACCTTAGACTTATCAAAATCAATGGTTTGGAACATCATTAAGAAGAAAGAGAGCACTGGTGAGCTCACTAATCACAAAGGGACTGGCAGGCCAAGGAAGACCTCCACAGCTGATGACAGAAGAATTCTCTCTGTAATAAAGAAAAATCTCCAAACACCTGCCCGACGGATCAAAAACACTCTTCAGGAGTCAGGTGTGGATTTGTCAAAGACCACTGTCCGCAGAAGACTCCATGAACAGAGATACAGAGGCTACACTGCAAGACTAGTTAGCCACAAAAATAGGATGGCCAGGTTACAGTTCGCCAAGAAATACTTAAAAGAGCAAACACTGTTCTGGAAAAAGGTCTTGTGGACAGATGAGACAAATATTAACATCTATCAGAATGATGGCAAGAACAAAGTATGGAGGAGAGAAGGAACTGCCCAAGATCCAAAGCATACCACCTCATCTGTGAAACACGGTGGTGGGGGTGTTATGGCCTGGGCATGTATTTAAATGAATGATACAATTAACCACTTGTATCTTTATGCAGTATCCAAAGAGGCCATTTTGGCCAACAGTGTCTCTGCCAGCTCACAAACTAGTCCTATTCATCATTTAATTCCAATGTAATCTATTTTCCCTTCAACTGCTTCAGATTCCCCAACACTGGGAGGAATTTACAGTAGCATGTTAACCTATTAATTCACTTGCCCTGAATATGGGAAGAGTCCAGAGACTGAGAGGAAACTCAGGCAAAACATGGATGCCCAAACACCACACTGGAAATCAGGCTCGAACAAGGTACCTGGAGATGCGGGAAAGCAGCTCTACAAGATCTATCACCATGTCGCCCTAAAAACACAGACCTTAAAACTGTGTAGGAAGAAGGAACTGCAGATGCTGGTTTAAACCAAAGATAGATGCAAAATGCTGGAGTTACTCAGCGGGACAGGCAGCATCTCTGGAGAGTAGGAATGGGTGACGTTTTGGCTCAAGACCCTTCTTCAGTCTGAAGCGACCCGAAACGTCACCCGTTCCTTCTCTCCAGGGATGCTGCCTGTCCCGCTGAGTTACACCCAGCATTTTGTGTCTATCCTCATCCTGAAAACTGCACAGGTCCACCAATGTCGGTGGCATGGTCATGAAATTACGTGTTGGTTGCTATCAGGCATTAGTTCTAGCCTATTGCTTGCAAGAATTATTTTCAACAACCCAGACGGTAAACAGCACAGTTCTTAACTGACATTTTGAACATATTTACATAATGGTAAATAAAGATCAGAGCGCACACACACAAGAACGAAGATGATCGTGAAATGTCAAACATTTGAACAAAAGTAGACAATAATCAGGTGACCAGAGTGGGTCAGGAGTTTGAGGGGATATCGCTGGATGGGGTGGGAAGACAGAATGCATTGTTCTCTAATATACTCACATGGAACCAACAGGCTAAACTTTACCAGAATGGTCCCAGGAACGAGTGGGTTCACATATGATGAGCGTTTGACGGCACTTGCTGGAGTTTACAAGGATGAGGGAGAAACATACCAAATAAGAAAGGCCTGGATATAGAGGATGATGCAAGGATGTTTCCACTAGTGAGAGAGGTCAAATCCTCAGAATTAAAGGACGTTCCTTTAAGAAGGAGATGAAGAGGAATTTCGTTAGTCAGAGGTTGGTGAATCTCTGGAATTCTTTGCCACAGAAGGTTGTAGAGGCTGCCATTTGATGTTTTTTTAACGCAGAGATGGATAGTTTCCTGATTAGTACGGGTGTCAGAGGTTATGGGAAGAAAGCAGGAGAATGGGGTTAGGAGGAAGGGATAGATCAGCCATGATTGAATGGTGAAGTAGACTTGATGGGACAAATGTCTTAACTGGTGCTTATATCACTTATGAACTTATAAACCGACTCTTTTCTTCACCATAATGATTTCATTCCACTATACAGTTAAATATGTATGAAAATGTTACAATGCAAGATATAAAGTTAGCTCATTTATGGTTCAGTGATGCCCGAACAGTAATTACAGCAGAGCTATTAAATAACATGAAGAGCATGCAAATATCTGATGACTCGCATCTGATTGTAGCAGATGAAGCTGCAGAGGAGTCTCCACCGGGAACTGCAGACAGCAGTTTCTGGATTTCAGTGCTGACTGTGCCAAGTGTGTAATGCCAAAGAAGCTCTCAGTTTCATAATGGAAGGATGTCTTGTGAGCTACCCAGTGGCCATCCGATCAGGATGATTTACAAGTCAGTGTGCAGAGCATTTTATAACTGCGTTCACCAGCCAAGGAGGATGTCCAATGCCTACAGGTGTGTACATTAACAGCAAGAAAGACTTCCTTTCATTCAGTTGCAGTTTCCATTTTCCCTTTATTTATTGCTCATTCCTTTACTGACCACTTCTATCAACTTTAATTTAATTTTTTCTTTAACTAAGCTCACCAAATTATTCTTCCTTACCTCTTTTAAAAACACAGAAGATAGGAGCAGGAGTAGGCCATTTGGCCCTTCGAGCCAGCACCGTCATTCAATATGATCATGGCTGATCATCCCAAATCAGTATCCCGTTCCTGCTTTCTCCCCATATCCCTTGATTCCGTTAGCCCTAAGAGCTATTTCTAACTCTCCCCTGTTTAAGTCTTTTCAGGACCTGGTTCTTCCGCTCGTTTATAACATCTATTTTGGGAAAATAACAAAAAAGTAGACCCAAAATGCTGGAGTAACTCAGCGGAACAAGCAGCATGTCTGGAGAGAAGGAATAGGTGACGTTTCGGGTCGAGACCCTTTTTCAGACAGAAGACGAGTTTCGTCCCGAAATGTCACAGCATTTTTACCTTTGATTTAAGCCAACATCTGCAGATTTTTCCTACACATTGGATATATAATATCCGCTTATAATTTAGTTTCACTTGTCTGTAAAATTAACATGGCAAGGCAGGTTTGCAGCCCACTAATAAGTCAAAATAGAACCATTGGCATGGTTATACCAAAGAAATACTCATTTCATGCTTTACACATCTACATCAAGCTTGCACGAAGTCAGTGAAAGGGTTGTTCTAAATTTAACAATCAAAGGCGTGAGCAATGTCTATGCTATTTCGCTAAAATTAATTATTGGTTTTGCTGCTCGACTTGTTTTCTAGACAATGAAACTGTCCAAGATGCAATCAGTCAGGTTGAAATACAAGTAAACGTAACTACTTCCGAGAATGCATTCTGAAGTGAATTTGTATTTGTTCCAAAGATTGAAATATGTGGATATATTTCATAGCCACAACATACCATGTTAACTATGCAAGGTAGACAAAAATGCTGGAGAAACTCAGCGGGTGTGGCAGCATCTATGGAGCGAAGGAAATAGGCAATGTTTCAGGTCGAGACCCTTCTTCAGACGTCTGAAACTTCAGACTTCCGAAACGTCGCCTATTTCCTTTGCTCCATAAATGCTGCCTCATCCGCTGAGTTTCTCCAGCATTTTTGTCTACCTTTGATTTTCCAGCATGTGCAGTTCCTTCTTACAGATCACTGTGAGTTTGGTGATCTATTTATTAAATGAAAGATTTAAAGCTTATTCTTCAGCTTTAATGTCATGATGTTCTTGATCTGCTTCTCCTGGTCTTAGTTCTCCTGTTCCAAGTATTTTGTAACCAATACCCCTTTAACCAAAAGCCAAATGCCCATTGTTTTAAAAAAGCAATCTATTACTGTATTTGCTCCGATCTTACCCAGTAGATTGAATTGTGAATTGCTTGCGTTTTGCCTCAGGGATGCTGGTGAATTTTGGCATGTCTTCCTTTTAAACGACATGAACAAATGCTGACACAGTTCTTCGGGGATTTCCGCCTCCAGATATGTCTTCATGAATAATCTGAAGCCTTCGTAATCTATAGGCTGGTGACAAGAGAAGAAATGGGATTTAGTCAAACATACAAATCCTGGATTATATAAAATATTAATTATTAAATTGAGTTGCAAATTAAAAAAAATAATGGCTACATTTCCTGTCATAATGTTTAAAGGAGCATATTATTTTTAGAAAAAAACACAAGAGTGTAATGGAAGGTAAGCCAGGCTGCAAATATGCATATTCATCTCTGATGACATATTTCCATATGTTCTCACTGCAGGAAAATATTGGATCATAATAATAAAATGAATCCTGATATGTTATCATAAAAATATACACTTATTGCCATTTGCAATTCACAAACGGACACAAGGAAAATATAAGATCACTCATTGACTAGTAAATTTACTACGGTTTATATTGATCGATTCCATTAAGATCCGTTCTTGATAACCATTTCAGCAAAGTAGAATTGTAATGCTGTAAACTGCCTACTGCCAACTCATTAAACAGAGCAGTCGATGAACCATATGCCACTGCAGTAAACCAATATAAAGCTCAATGTGCGATGAGCATGAACATGTTCAAACAATGCTAAATAATGCATGCAGCTTTCAGAAGCTGACATAGCTACTCTGGACCACAAATCTCACAATTGTTATTTATAGAAACGATGAATTCATTTAAAATGGAACATATACAGTAATTGGAAAACAAATTATATAGGATAGAAAAAGGACAACAAAACTATCCTTCATTTCAAAATTACATAGTAAAATATGAAAACAAATTTAATGCTTAATATTGCAAATACTGACCAGTATTCCACTGTATTGTACAATCTGATAGAGTTTTAGCTGATGAAGATAAAATCTGACTAAGAAGAAATAAAGACAAGCTAAATCCAATAAAGGCAATAACATTGAAATTGATCAGTAGATACATAGGTTGGAATGATGTATCTTATTGTGGATCGTACTAATGGTGACAATTAAAAAACACACAATCAATTAAATTCTATGACCATGGACTGACACTCACTTTTGTCATCTACATTGTAGGCATAATTTGTTGAAACTATTTTCGCTGTTTATTATTTTACTTTTACTTGGGAGTTGGGTATATTTCGTCAACTTGTTAAGCTTATTTTAGCCATGCAATACAGATTGTTGAAGTCATGGCAGTAAACATGGTTTATGTGGATGTTAATAAGGTTCCGTACAGTGGGTGGCGCGGTGGCGCAGCGGTAGAGTTGCTGCCTCACAGCGCTTACAGCGCTAGAGACGCAGGTTCGATCCTGACTACGGGTGCTGTCTGTACGGAGTTTGTACGTTTTCTCCCCATGACCTGCGTGTGTTTTCTCCGAGATCTTCGGTTCTCTCACACACTCCAAATACGTACAGGTTTGTAGGTTAATATGCTTGGTATAAATGTAAATTTTACTTCGGAGTCACGTGACTGACTATGTGAAGACCCCGCCAGCACGCGTGCGTGACAAAGCGTCTCACGCAGTGCAACAGCGACGGGCAGGGGTTGGAGCGCTCCCGCTGTGCTTGCTGTGCTTTATGTTACAGCACGTTGGACAAGGGGAAGAAAAAACGGACACCAGGACCGCAGGCTGCGGGGAACCAGGTAGGTCCCGGCAGCCAACAAACACGGACGCCCAGTGGCTCCAGGACCGCAGGCTGCGGGGAACCAGGTAGGTCCCGGCAGCCAACAAACACGGACGCCCAGTGGCTCCAGGACCGCAGGCTGCGGGGAACCAGGTAGGTCCCGGCAGCCAACAACCATGGACGACCAGCAGCTCCAGGACCGCAGGCTGCGGGGAACCAGGAAGGTCCCGGCAGCCAACAGCCATGGGCGGCCAGTGGCTCCAGGACTGCAAGCTGTGGGGAACTGGGACAGTTCTGACAGCCGACAGCGACGAGCACAGGCTGAGCCCAGCACCGCGACCTGTATACCCGGAAACAGCGCAGCGGGCTGGAGGCAAGCAGAACAGGAGTCGGTCCGGCCGATAGACTCGGGGAGTCCGGTCAGGAGGATGCACTACCCAAGGGCAGTGGAAGTGACTGTTGGAATGGTTACTAATGTCCACTTACCGACTCCAACTCTGAATCCAGCGCCATGAGCCATACAGCTCAAATCAGTGCAGCAGGCTGGAGGCAAAGCCCAGCAGGATTCAGCCCGGCCGATCATACTCATCTGAGTCCGGACAAGAGGACGCGCTGCCCGAGTGCAGCAGAGGCCCACCCGTGACTTGCTCCGGGAGATGGAGCAAGCTCACCATGGGAGTCTTCACACTCCCACAACAGCACCTTATTGAGGGCTGTAAAACAATGCATCTCCCTCGACAGAGGAGAGCATTGTGGACCAGGTCTGGGCTGGCCCTGAAGAAGGGGACGTGGCTGAAGAAAACGGCAGTGTGCAGGGGGTGCAGAATCCTAAGGAGCTACTGGGAGTGATCACCAAAATAACGGAAAAGTACCATTACAAACCAAGCTGGCGGCCAGCATCGACTACCTGTACTTTCATCCTCTGCAGGAACAGTTAACGGAATTACGGAGGAGTATAGGCCTCCTGTGAACTTTACTTTGTTAAAAATGCCTGCAGCAAACAATGTGATCTGGGGGTACAGTGGGACTGGCACAAAAATCCAGGAGGTCAAACTACAGAAGATTTAAAAACTTCTGACAGTGGGCATATCATTGGTTGCTCACCCAGACGATGGAACAGAGATGACAGCAGGATTTACATTGCTCCGCAATACCCACTATGAAATCAATTGCTTGCAAGAGCACAGTAAACCTGCACTAAACCCCAAATTTGCAAGGTTGTGCGAAACAGCTGCAACACAACCAGGGGGGAAATTTGTTTAAACAAGTAAAAAAGCTCGACAAAGAGTTTAAAGCCGTCGGGCTCATAACAGCGTCATCAGCAATGACAGCACCCCTATGCATCCACCAGCAGGTATCAGCACCAGGACGCTGGTGAAAGCATGAAGGCCACGCAGCACCACGAAGGTCCTTTTTAGGCCAAGGCCCAGAATGACCCTCATGGAAAATGTGCCAACCCCGCACTCCGACGCCTCTTCCGCAGAAGAGGCAGAAATTGAAGAAAGGTTACCACCGGCAACCAGGGAGGTAGGTGGATCTGTTCCTTCCAGAACACAAAGGTGTACGACCTGTACTAACAGGGGGAATGTTACACTTGTTTTGGGAGACATGGAGGGATCATTGTCAATACCTAAAATGTACCTGGATGGGGCAACTATGGCAGAGTATAGCGTTGCCTAATGAGCTAACTTCAGCCCCAAGACTGTTCACCAAGATATTAAAACTGACTTTGGCAATATTAGAAACAAAAACATATTATCATGGCATATCTTGATGATATATCAATTATGGGGAAAAACCCTGGATCTAGCTAAATCAGCAGTTTTAGCTACCAAACATAGGGTGAAACTCTGGAGTCATCTCCATCCAGATAAATCTAAGTTGACGGCATCCACAACTATGGACTTTCTGGGATTTACAATTAACGTTATCCATATGTCTGTAACATTGGCAAAGAGTAAAGCAGACTTGGTGGAAGTATGCTGATAGTACTGGTCTCAGCTCTAAGGGTCCAGTTTCTACATAAACTGAGACTGGGATAAATGATGGCATCTCCAGAAAAGATAACTTCACATATTAGAGCTTGTTAAACAAGATAGACCAGGAACATCAGGACAAAATTTGGAATTCCGGGTATACCCATCTGACACCCGACTATGTGTAATGACACACCTTCTACTATACCTTAAGACTACTAAAACTTAAGAGGAAGTAAATTGGCACTATGGGCAGCCATAAACAGCCTAATGGCCGGGTATCAGCACAAACCATCGCTGGATGGCTCAGACAGATTTGGGAGCTACTGACATCTTAAATTGCTATCCACAAGGGCAACAGCAACACCGGCAGCTAGAGATAAGGAAGTGCCTATGGACCATATCCAGGCAACAGCAGGATGGTCTAGAGAAAGACCTTCCAATTCCTAATAATAAGCCAATAACCAAACATGCGGAGTTGCAGAATCAAGTTTGAATTCTGTAATATATTTAGCCCTAGGGAGGATTATTTTGTTAAAATAAATTGTTATTGTCTGAATTGGATACATGTCAAAATACAATAACATACTTCCTCCCTTGAATGACTTCGGCAGTGGGTGAAGCATGGACTGTTCCACGGCTTGAAATCACAGATCTTTAAAATCTTCACGTAGTCACTCACGTGACTCCGAAGTAAAATAGTAAGATTAAACGAGAACTTATCAGTTTGAAGTTTGATCTTTATTTTATGTGTAGTTACGATGAGGGATTACGTGCCCTCCACTCCCGCCCTCTATTATAAAGGTCAACTGGTATATTAGTTCTTATCTTACTATGTTTATTTCAATGACTATTACTGTGATTCCACACCGTTGCTTTGAAGAATGTCGCGCACGCGTGCTGGCGGGGTCCTCACGTAATCCCTCATCGTAACTCCTCATAAATATAAAGATCAAGCTTCAAACTGGTAAGTTCTCGTTTAATCTTACTATTGTCCCTAGTCTGGGTAGGATAGTGTTAATATGCGGGAATCGCTGGCCGATGTGGACTCAGTGTGCCGAAGGGCCTGTTTCTGCGCTGTATCTCTCAACTAAATTGAAATAAAATTGGAAATAATATTTTTTGGTGGGTGGCGGATGTGGATGTAATGTTCCATTAAAGCTGATTACATCAGCATGGTTGGAGACCAGTCCTATGATACAATACAATACAATACAATACAATTTATTTGTCGTTTGCATCCCGTTAAGGTCCAAACGAAATGTCGTTTCTGCAGTCATACATACAAAACGAAAAAGACCCAAGACACAACACAATTTACACAAACATCCTTCACAACGCATCTTCTCCTCGCTGTGAAGGAAGGCAAAAAAAAAACATATCTCTCCCCTGCACTCCCCTCTCCCCCCCCCATGTCAGAGTCAAAGACAGTCAAAGCCCCCAGCGGGCGATGTTAAATGTCCCACAGCCATTAAAGCCACACCGGGTGATGCAAGGCCAAGCACCGGGTCTTGGTGTTGGAGCCCCGGCGGGCTCTTGGTGTTGGAGCCCCAAGGAGGCTGACATTGTATGGGAGTTGGCAGCAAGAGGGAATGATTTTGTTTTACAAAATAGGACCCAGAGGGTCATGGAACATGCAATCCAAGACCTGATAGCAAACAGGAATCAGAACTGGCTTGGAAAACGATGGTGGGCATCTTTTCTGATAGGAAGTCTGTAACCAGAGGTCTGCCTCAGGGAAATCAGTGCTGGGACTCTTGTTTGTCACGTATAAATGACTTGGATGAGAATATATTTAAGAGGGAAATGTAGATGCTGGAAAATCGAAGGTAGATAGAAACGCTGGAGAAACTCAGCGGGTGAGGTAGCATGTATGGAGCGAAGGAAATAGGAAACCCCATTTCCTTCGCTCCATAGGTGCTGCCTCACCTGGATGAGAATATAGGTGGACTGACAAGCAGGTTTGCTGAGAACACAAAACGTGGTGGTGTTGTAGATAGTGAAGGTGGCTGTGAAAGATGCTGAGACCAGTTGGAAGGTTTGTCAGAGCGGTGGAAGATGGAAGGCAAGTGTGAGGTTATGCACTTGGAACTTGGAGAGGAGTATTGATATACAGCGAGATCTTGGGGTGTAAATCCATAGCTCTCTGAAAATGACCACAGGTTGATAGGATAGTGACAAAAACATGATGACACAAAGCTGGGTGGCAGTGTGAAACTGTGAAGAGGATGCTATGAGAATGCAGGGTGACTTGGACAGGTTGGGTGTGTGGGCAGATATATGGCAAATCCAGTTTAATGTGGATAAATGTGAGGTTATCCACTTTGGGAGCAAAAACAGGAAGTCAGATTATTATCTAAATTGAGTCAAGTTGGGAAAAGGGGAAGTACAATGGGATCTGGGGGTCCTTGTTCATCAGCCACTGAAAGTAAGCATGCAGGTACAGCAGGCAGTGAAAAAAGCTAATGGCATGTTGGCCTTCATTGCAAGAGGATTTGAGTTTAGGAGCAGGGATGTCCTCCTGCAGTTGTACAGGGCCCTGGTGAGACCTCACCTGGAGTATTGTGTGCAGTTTTGGTCTCCTAATTTGAGGAAGGACATTCTTGCGATTGAGGGAGTGCAGCGTAGGTTCACCAGGTTAATTCCCAGGATGGCGAGACTGTCTTGTGATGAAAGAATGTGTCAACTGGGCTTGTATAAACTGGAATTTAGAAGGATGAAAGTCGATCTTGTTGAAACATATAAGATTATTAAGGGTTTGGACACGGTAGAGGCAGGAAACAGGCTTGATGGGCCGAATGGCCTACTCCTGCACCTATCGTCTATTGTCTATTCACCAAGCTTGTCTTTATAGGCTGAGAGTTGGGATTTAATGGTACTACTCATCAAACCATTGAACAGGCCACACTTGAAGTATTGTGTACAGTCCTGGTCACCACAATGCAGGACGAGTGTGGTAGTATTAAAAATAGTGTAAAGGAGTTTCACCAGGATGCTGCCTTGAATGGAGGGCACAACGCACAAGGAGATTGATTAGGTTAGGTCTCTTCTCACTGGATCATAGAAAGCAAGATGTGGCCTTATACAGGTCTATAAAGTTATGAGTGGCGTAGATACGTAACACTTATGTTGGCCATGTAATCAGAAAATTGTTGATGTCTTGGCAGTAAACAAGGCTTATGTGGACTTTAATAAGGTTTTTGGCAATGCCCCGTACAGTGGGTGGCACGGTGGCGCAGCGGTAGTGTTGCTGCCTTACAACATTTATAGCGCCAGAGACCCAGGTTCGATCACGACTACGGGTGCGGTTTGTACGGAGTTTGTACGTTTTCTCCCTGTGGCCTGTGTGGGTCGGGGGGGTGGGGGTGGGGAGGGGTGGATTCGGCAATTGGGATTACCATAGATATGCATCATGACCAGCATTGGCAAGTTCAGATTCAGATTCAGATTCAGATTCAATTTTAATTGTCATTGTCAGTGTACAGTACAGAGACAACGAAATGCATTTAGCATCTCCCTGGAAGAGCGACATAGCAAACGATTTGAATAAATAATAATAAGTGTCCGGGGGGGGTGGTGATTGGCAGTCACCAAGGTACGTTGTTGAGTAGAGTGACAGCCGCCGGAAAGAAGCTGTTCCTCGACCTGCTGGTTCGGCACCGGAGAGACCTGTAGCGCCTCCCGGATGGTAGGAGGGTAAACAGTCCATGGTTGGGGTGAGAGCAGTCCTTGGCGATGCTGAGCGCCCTCCGCAGACAGCGCTTGCTTTGGACAGACTCAATGGAGGGGAGCGAGGAACCGGTGATGCGTTGGGCAATTTTCACCACCCTCTGCAATGCCTTCCGGTCGGAGACAGAGCAGTTGCCATACCATACTGTGATGCAGTTCGTAAGGATGCTCTCGATGGTGCAGCGGTAGAAGTTCACCAGGATCTGAGGAGACAGATGGACCTTCTTCAGTCTCCTCAGGAAGAAGAGACGCTGATGAGCCTTCTTGATCAGAGTAGAGGTATTGTGGGTCCAAGAGAGGTCATCGGAG
Organism: Leucoraja erinaceus; assembly: GCF_028641065.1. Taxonomy (NCBI): domain Eukaryota; kingdom Metazoa; phylum Chordata; class Chondrichthyes; order Rajiformes; family Rajidae; genus Leucoraja; species Leucoraja erinaceus. The sequence continues at coordinate 1,568,891 of NC_073383.1, forward strand.
ATGTTGACTCCCAGGAACCTGAAGCTAGAAACACGTTCCACCTCCGTCCCGTTAATGTGGATGGGGGTGTGCGTGCCGCCTCTGGACTTCCTGAAGTCTACAATGAGCTCCTTGGGTGGAAGGACCTGTTTATGCGTTCTACGAATCTGCATGGTGTCTCTTTGAATGTGGACACATAGAGCCTTGCCACAGGAAATTCTCCCAGAGGTTTCCCCCTTTCTCCCCGACGGATTATCGAAGGCATGAATGGTCTTTTTAAAAGGCTAGCGATGGGCCTTTTATTACCAAAGTTAATAAACGTTACTTCAAATTAAAATGTATGACTGAGTATGCCACATTTGTTCTTATTGCATTGCAAGGCTATGGAGAAAGAGCTGGATGATCACAAGAGCGTAAGTGATAGGAGCAGAATTAGGCCATTCAGCCCATCATGGCTGATCTATCTCTCCCTCCTAACCCCATTCTCCTGCCTTCTCCCCATAACTACGACAGCCATACTAATCAAGAATCTATCTATCTCTGCCTTAAATATATCCACTGACTTGGCCTCCACAGCCTTCTGTAGCAATGAGTTCCACAGATTCACCTCCCTCTGACTAAATACATTAATCCTCATCTTCTTCCTAAAGGAATGTCCTTTAATTCTGAGGCTGTGACCTGAGGGGTTTGGCGAGGGGATTGGGAGAACTGGGGATTTATACTGGCAGAGACAAGATAGGACGAATGGCTTCTTCCTGCGCCACCAGAATCAAGTATCAGAAGATTTATTCAGATTAGCTACTTGCAAAAGTGAAAAACAATTGTGAAGTGGAGGAGAAAATAATGTCATTGTGACTGTAATGAACCGTTCAATGTAATGAATAGCATTGATGACACAAATGCAGCAGCTTCCCATCTATCATGTAAATCACTGCTCCTGATAATAGGTTATGGTATTACATAATATACGAGGAGTATTTACTCCAATCCCTTTTAAACAAAGCTGCAGGCAAATATCCGCGCGTAGATGTAACATGGCTGTTATACAAGATATCCCCTTGAGAAGCTCAGATGTATTCAGTTCAGAATCAGGTATATTTTACATAAAAATACTGAACACTCAGGCAATCAATTAAAAGAAAACCTCATGGCTGTTCATATGTACATTAACAAGGGGATTTGAGTATAGGATCAAGGAGGTCCTACTGCAGTTGTACAGGGTACTGGTGAGACTGCACCTGGTGTATTGCGAGCAGTTTTAGTCTCCTAATTTGAGGAAGGACAGGTTCACCAGGTTAATTCCCGTGATGGCGGGACTGACATATGATGAAAGAATGGAACGACTGGGCTTGTATTCATTGTAATTTAGAAGGATGAGAGGAAAATCTTAGAGAAACATATAAAATAGGAGTGCAGGAAACATGTCCCCGATGTTGGGGGAGTCCAGAACCATGGGTCATAGTTTAAGGTAGGCCATTTAGGACTGAGATGAGGGGAAACTTTGTCACCCAGAGAGATGTGAATCTATGGAATTCTCTGCCACAGAAGGCAGTGGAGGGCAATTCACTGGGTATTTTCAAGAGAGAGTTAAATTAAGTTCTTAGGGCTAATGGAATCAAGGGATATGGGGAGAAGGCAGGAATGGGGTACTGATTTTGGATGATCAGCCATGATCATATTGAATGGCGGTGCTGACTCAATGGGCTGAATGGCCTACTCCTGCACCTATTGTCCATGAGTACTTTGCATCCACATTCACAGAGGGAGAGGACGGCAAGTGTGGGGAAGATTAATGAGCTTGCTCAGTTTGATATCAAGGTGCTGCTGGGGCTCTTGAAGAGCATCAAGGTGGAAGAGTCTCTCGGGCCTGATGGGATCAATCACAGGTCAACGAAAGAGGCAAGAGAGGAGAATGCAGGGCCCGTGACAAAGAGGTGGTAGAGAATCTATTGGAGAGGAATCTTCGGGATAGGATGTATTTGCATTTGGAAGAGCATGATGTATATAGGGACAGTCAGCATAGCTTTGTTCACAGTAGGTCTTGACTTAAGAACAAATGAGTTTTTTAAGGAGGTGGTGCTGATGATAGATTAGGGTAAGATAGTGAATGGTGTTTAGAAGGATTTTAGTAACCCTTTTGATAATGTCCCTCAATGGTCGGCTGCTCCAGAAGTATAAGCTGCAGTGATTAGGTAATTTTGATTCAGAGCCGACTTACTCACAGAAGACGGAGGGTTGCAGTACCTCCAGTGGTGGAGGCAGACAAAATAATGGTGTTAAGGCCCTGTCCCACTTATGCGACCTTTACAGGCAACCTCCGCGACCTCTCACGACCATTTAGGCAACATGTCGTGGGTGACCTCTCATGATCATAGGAGACCTCTCAGGACAATGGTTGTGAGAGGCCTCCTATGGTCTTGAGAAGTCTCCAAAGAGTCGTGGCGTCTTTCTGGTCGCTGCTGAATTTTCAACACGGTGAAAATTTTGGCGACCTATCACGGGTGCCGGAAGTCGCCTGGAAAGGTTGGGTAAGTGGGGCAGGCCATTTAAAGCTTTCAGATAGGCACATGGATATGCAGCGAATGCAGGGGTAGGGGTCATGTTCAGGCAGGAGATCAGTTTAACTTGGCATCAGGGTCGGGAATGACAATGTGGACCAAAGGGCCGGTTGCTGTGCTGTTCTATGTTATAAGAAATATTACATAAGCGTGCAGTTTTAAATTTATTGAAGGGAAATATCAAAGATGCAATTCATGATAATAAAAAAACTTGGACAACAAAATTAATGTTGGTAGCAGGAATGTAGTGACCCACAATAGTTTATCAATGATGGCACAGTACTTCATAAAGATTAATATGTACTGAGTGCAAGTCTAAAGGGCCTGTCCCACTATACGAGTTTATCCAAGAGCTCTCCCGGGTTTAAAAAAATCAAACTCGTGGTAAGTATGTAGAATGTACGTAGCGGGTATGTCGGAGCTCGGGACGTCTCTTAGCGGCTCGTAACGCTAACGGCAGGCACTCGGGAAACGCGGTAAGATTGTGAAGTTTTTTCAACATGTTGCAAAATGTCCACGAGAGCCCCGAGTACCTATGAGCGGCTATTACCGTAATTCTCCGAGTTCAAATCAGGGGAAACTCGGGAGAACTCTTGAATTACCTCGTACAGTGGGACAGGTCCTTTACACTGGGGCATTGGTTAAATATACCAAGTTAAAGATGGCCATGCATAACTGAATGGGGACAAAAATAATATATAGTGGGGGAAAGGAATCGTTTGAAAATCATGAGAAACAACTATTGTATTTGCAACACGTGTGAATGCAGTGACCATGTTATTTGTTACACGGTGGCGCAGCGGTAGAGTTGCTGCCTTACAGCGCTTGCAATGCCTGAGACCCGGGTTCGATCCCGACTACGGGTGCTGTCTTTATAGAGTTTGTACGTTCTCTCCGTGACCACGTGGGCTTTCTACGAGATCTCCGGTTTCCTCCCACACTCCAAAGACGTACAGGTTTGTAGGTTAATTGGCTTGGTTATACAGGTGCACAACCTTTTATCCGGAGATCCGGAAACCGAAAAATTCCGAAAACCGGCCATTTTTTCCAGGATGTCGTCTGCACACCAAAGCTCACGTTTGCCGCCAAACTTGACCCGAAACGACCCACGGTCAACCCAGGTCTGTACTACTGTAGCGGCTGCTTCCTCCCTGGAGCCCGGGGAGACACTTAAACATCTGTAAATCATTGCTTAAATGTTAGTCAGTTAGTTTGGAGGGCTTTTATGTGAGGGGGGGGGGTGAAGGGGGAAACTTTAATTCTTAGTCCCCTACCTGGTCGGAGAGGCGGGGAGCGGTCAATGCCTTACCGGGTCGCCGTGCAGTAAGCTCCGCAGTGCTGTGGCCGCCAACTCCCAGCTGGGGCCGCGGGCGGCGCTGGTTGTAGCTCCGACCCCGGCAACTCTACCCCTGGCTGCGAGGCGCTCCAAATCCACCGCCGCCCGCGGCCGGACGCCCGCCCGCAGCCCCAGCTCCGCGATGTTGGGAGTCGGCGGCGTCGCAGCGCTGGGATACCAGCGGGGAGCGGGCAATGCCTTACCGGGTCGCCGTGCGGTAAGCTCCGGAGCGCTGTGGCCGCCGACACAGGTGCGGGCGTCCGGCCACGGGCGGCGCTGGATTTGGAGCGCCGCGCAGCCAGGGGTAGAGTTGCCGGGGTCGGAGCTCCAACCAGCGCCGCCCGCGGCCGGACGGAGCCCCCAGCTCCGCGATGTTGGGAGTCGCCGACCAGGTAGGGGACTAAGAATTAAAGTTTCCCCCTTCACCCCACCACCACATAAAATCCCTCCAAACTAACTGACTAACATTTAAGCAATGATTTACAATGATTCCCCGGTCTCCAGGGAGGAGGCAGTCGCTCCAGACTTTTCAAGCCGCCCGCGCTACCTACCTAATCTACGCTAAAAATCTTCCATTCGGAAATCCGAAAATGTCCGAAATCCGACAAGTGTCTGGTCCCAAGGCTTTCGGATAAAAGGTTGTGCACCTGTAGTGTAAAAATGGTCTCTAGTGTGTGTAGGGTAGTGTTAATATGCGGGGATCGCTGGTCGGTGCGAACTCGGTGGGTCCAAGGGCCTGTTTCCACGCTGTATCTCTAAAAACTAAAAAAGCAACCAACCATTCCATGCCACTGTTTTAGAAGGAACTGCAGATGCTGGAAAATCGAAGGTAGACAAAATTGCTGGATAAACTCAGCGGGTGAGGCAGCATCTATGAGGTGAAGGAAATTGGCGACATTTTGGATCGGGAACCTTCTTCAGACCCATGACACTGTGTAATCTAATGATTTCTTAAAGATAATTGCTCTTTTTTCCCCCGCAGAAGTTGGAATCAATATCATTCATGAACATCAAATTAATGAAAGGTTGACCAGCTTTCTTTCTGATAAAAATACATTCAAACACAGGTGCTGATTATCTGATTTTGCCCAAGCACAAACATTTTTTTTGATATATTTCCACAAAAAAAAAATCATACTTTTCTTCAAAATAACGGAGATGGCACTTGTCAGATTACGTCCAGCCAGTATTTCATTTCACCCATCTTATTTTTTTTTTAATACAATCAGATAAAAAATATACAACGTTTTGAACATAAACAGCAAGAAACAAAAATGTCACAGTCATGCACCATTTTTATTCACAGGACTCTCTGAAACTGTACATCAAGAGCTTAGTCATGCACTTTGCCATCTCCAGCCCAAGAAAACAGGGATTCTTTGAATAACAACATTGTGGTAACTGAGGAATCTGCAGCTTGGCTTCAGTTTGGTTTAGTTTCGAGATACAGCGCGGAAACATGCCCTTCGGCCCACTGAGTCCGCACCGACCAGCGATCCCCAAACACTAACGCTATCCTACAGACATTAGGGACAATTTTACACTTACACCAAGCCAATTAACCCACAAACCTGTCGGTCTTTGGAGCGTTGGGGGAAACCAAAGATCTTAAAACAAAAAACCATGCGGTCATGGGGAGAAAGTACAAACTCCGTACAGATAGCTCCCATAGTCGGGATCGAACCTGGGTCTATGGTGCTGTAAGCTCTGTAAAGGGCCTGCCACACTTTCCCGAGTTATTCACGATCTCTCCCGAGTTTTCCCCTTGATTCGAACTCGGAGAATTACGGTAATTGCTGTTTGTAGTACTAGGGGCTATTTTTTTAACTTGTTGAAAAAACGTCCCGACTTACCTGATGTCCCGCGTTTTTACGTCTGGCATTACGAGCTGCCACGAAACATCTACGGACACCCACGGCCTCATACGAGCTCGCTACGGACATTCCCCGACATTCCCCGAGTTCAAATCAAGGGGAAAACTCGGGAGAGTTCGTGAGTAACTCGGGAAAGTGGGACAGGGCCTTTAGGCAGCAACTCTACCACTGCGCCACTCTTAGTTCACAATGGTAAAATAGCTGGAGTGAAGATATTCTGCAGATTATTCATTAAATTCAAATCAAATAGCTTTTTCTGCCAAAATCACAATGGCTCTTAAGTACAAATTGCTCATGTAACAGTGAGGTAGCAGATTGTGCAAACAATAACATATTCTTCCCTGCTACGCACTGCTGCCCCAATCGGGCATACCTAAGAACATCTTTGCAATCTTCATAAATATGAAGAGAGATTTAATACAATGTAAATGGTAAAATGTATGTAGCAAGCGGAAAAGACAAAAGCATCAAATGTTACATGCTTACTTGCTTTAGAATATCTTGCTTCTGCAGAGTTGTGTGAATTGAAGGACAGACAGACAGAGAGAAAGAAGAAAGAGAGGAAAGGAAGAAACAGGTTATTTAACTGAAATAGAAAGATTTGCCAAAAGTTAGGAAGCACGTATATTACTGGCAATAGTTTTCTGGTAGCGCATTATTACCTTTGGTTGGACAAAAATGTTGGAGAAACTCAGACTGAAGAAGGGTTTCGGCCTGAAACGTTGCTATTTCCTTCGCTCCATAGATGCTGCCTCAACCGCTGAGTTTCTCCAGCATGTTTATCTACCTTCGATTTTCCTGCATCTGCAGTTCCTTCTGAAGCATTATTACCTTTACAAGTTTGTGACTGAATTGGTAAATTGCATTCACGAGAAAAGTTTATTTTTCGAACTCTCAGATGTTTCACCTACTCTCACATGGGCACTCTCATCTGCAATAATTCTTTTTTGTTGAGGGTGTAGGAGTGAATTTTGTGCTAATTTGTGCTACACCTTCCACCTGATATTTTGTGTCGGTGCCTATCTGAGTATAGTCAGATATGGGGTATAGCACAAAATTCCCATCTACAAGGGCAACAATTTTAGATGCCATTTATTGATTTATTTCCCTGTGAACACTGTTCCAGGATATGGCTGTCCTGCAGACGTGATTCATTTTAAAACACAAATAATTCGACCAGTATTTTCCGATAGACAGAACCCCAAGGGCAATAGCGGATCATAACATCAACATGGTAGAGGATCAGTCCAGCAGCACTTGTAGTGGAGGAGGCTTTGGGTGTAAGGGGGAGGGGTAAAATAGACCAGGCACTTGGATTGGCAACACTGGGATGGGATTGGCAGCACACGTTGGTGGGAACATGGGACGGTGTGTCTGGTGCAGAAAGGGAGGAGGCAGTCAGCCTGATTATACCACGATGAGGATGGGGTCCAGCCACCACTTGGAATAAAGAGAACCAAAGCCACAGACCCAGGTTCGATCCCGACTACACAGATCCTGCCTGTACAGAGTTTGTGCGTTCTTCCCGTGGCCTGCGTGGGTTTTCTCCGAGATCTTCGGATGCCTCCCACACTCCAAAGACGTACAGGTTTGTAGGTTAATTGGCTTGGTGTATGTGTAAATTGTCCCTAGTGTGTGTAGGATAGTGTAAATGTGCGGGGATCGCTGGTCGGTGTGGATTTGGTGGGCCTAGGGGCCTGTTTCCGCACTGTATCTCTAAAACTAAACTAAATTAAACAAGGAAGTTGTCTGGCATGTCATAGAAACATAGAAACATAGATATTAGGTGCAGGAGTAGGCCATTCGGCCCTTCGAGCCTGCACCGCCATTCAATATAATCATGGCTGATCATCCAACTCAGTATCCCGTACCTTCTCTCCATACCCTCTGATCCCCTTAGCCACAAGGGCCACATCCCTCTTAAATATAGCCAATGAACTGGCCTCGACTACCCTCTGCGGCAGAGAGTTCCAGAGATTCACCACTCTCTGTGTGAAAAAAAGTTCTTCTCATCTCGGTTTTAAAGGATTTCCCCCTTATCCTTAAGCTGTGACCCCTTGTCCTGGACTTCCCCAACATCGGGAGCAATCTTCCTGCATCTAGCCTGTCCAACCCCTTAAGAATTTTGTAAGTTTCTATAAGATCCCCTCTCAATCTCCTAAATTCTAGAGAGTATAAACCAAGTCTATCCAGTCTTTCTTCATAAGACAGTCCTGACATCCCAGGAATCAGTCTGGTGAACCTTCTCTGCACTCCCTCTATGGCAATAATGTCCTTCCTCAGATTTGGAGACCAAAACTGTACGTAATACTCCAGGTTCTGGGACATCAGAGTGGGGTCTGCAGACACTATTTTAGGGAGTTAGATGAGGACAGGCTTAGCAAATGTTAGTAAGAGTAGTGTGAGTGGAGGAATGATCAGTGAGTGGATGTCTGGGGTTGAGGGAGCATTGATCTGATTTGCAGCCTGGATTTTGGGTTGTGAAATTGATTTTAGTGATGCCTGCTTCTAGTCCTGGCGAAGGGACAGTCACGTGGATGTAGGTGGTGGTGTGGAACGGCAAGAGTAAGAGGGAGAGCACGAGTGTGTGAGAGAGACACACACACACAAAAAGCTGCAGTAACTCAGCGGGTCAAACAGCATCTCTGGAGAAAAGGAAAGGGTGGCTTGTCAGGTCGAGCCCCTTCTTTAGACTGAAGGGCCTCAACCCAAAACGGCACCCATTCCTTTCCTCCAGAGATGCTGTTTCACCCGCTGAGTTACTGCAGCTTGATGTGTTCCAGTGTTTGAAATGTAATAGAGACAGAAGGAAAAGTTGGAGGAATTGCGTTACTATTCAGGGAGAATATCATGGCAACACGCAGGGAAGGTGTGCTGGGGACACTTCCATTATTATCGTTACTTTTTGCATATCTTTCATTCATTTGTTCTTTATCTCTCTACATCACCATCTATATGAATGAATGAAAAAATGTATTGGCCAAGTATGTACACATACAAGGAAATTGCCTTGGTGCTCTGCTCACAAGTAACAACACGACATACAGTAAACCATCAAGAATAAAACTTAAAATATTAAGAATAAAACATTATAGTTTCAACGTGTGACAAATAAAATACCAGGGCAAAAGCAGGCTACAGACTTTTGGTTGTTGAGTAGAGCTACTGCTTGTGGCAAAAAGCTGTTTTATGTCTGGCTGTGGCAGCTTTGACAGTCCGGAGTCGCCTTCCAGAGGGAAGTGATTCAAAGAGTTTGTGGCCAGGGTGAGAGATGATCTTACCCGCTCGCTTCCTGGGCCCCTTGCAGTGTACAGTTCGCCAATATCTCTTATTTCCCTTTCCCCTGAATGGTCTGAAGAAGGGTCTCGACCCGAAATGTAACCCATTCCTTCTCTCCAGCATTTTGTGTCTATCTTCGGTTTAAAGCAGTATCTGCAGTTCCTTCCCACACGGATATGCTGGAGAGCTTGTCCCCTGAACCGATATGGGAAGAGCTCAAAAATAAGAAACGAGCAAGCATTCTAATGTAGACATGCTGGAGGAACTCAGCAGATGAAGCAGCATCTATGGAGAGAAGGAATAGGCGATGTTTCAGGTCGAGACCCTTCTTCAGACTGATGTGATTATAAAAGGACTGGACAAGCTAGATGCAGGAAAAACGTTCCCAATGTTGGGTGAGTCCAGAACCAGGGGCCACAGTCTTAGAATAAAGGGGAGGCTATTTAAGACGGAAGTAAGAAAAAAACTTTTTTCACCCAGAGAGTTGTGAATTTGCGGAATTCCCTGCCACAGAGGGCAGTGGAGGCCAAATCACTGGATGGATTTAAGAGAGAGTTAGATAGAGCTCCAGGGACTGGTGGAATCAAGGGATATGAGGAGAAGGCAGGCACGGGTTATTGATTGGAGACGATCAGCCATGATCGTTATGAATGGTGGTGCTGGCTTGAAGGGCCGAATGGCCTCCTCCAACCCCTATTTTCTACGTTTCTATGCATGTTTCTATGACTGTACTATAGGGCCCCCCAAAACCCACAGGAGGTAAAAGAACAAATGTAAAATTACTAAAAGATGCCAAAGGACCAGGAGTGATTTTATCTTCCCCAATTATGCCTGGGACTTGCTCACTGCCAATGGGCTTAGACTGGACTGAATTTGTTCAAAGAGGCAGAGGTATTGCTCTACTAATCAGGGAGAATGTCACAGCGGCATTCATAGAGAACACACTGAAGGTTCGTTCGCTGAGATGACATGGGTCAACCTCAAATATAACAAAGGTATATTCATTACGATGAGAGTGTATTTGTAGGCCCACCTACAAAGAACTGCAGATGCTGGTTTAAATCGAAGGTAGACAAAAAATGCTGGAGTAACTCAGCGGGTCAGGCTGCATCTCTGGAGAGAAGGAATGGGTGACGTTTCGGGTCGAGACCCTTCTTCGAGATAGAGGAACAATGATCTAGAGAGTTTATATAAAATGTAAAAGCAGCCCGTGTTATCGTAGTGGGTGACTTCCCCAATATTGTCTGAGACTTCTTTTGTGCAAGAGAACCAGATGGGGCAGAATTGGTTACATATGCACGAGGGTTTCTGAAACAGTATGTGGATAATCCAACTCGAGTTGGTAAGCAAATTGTTCCTTTAAGCTGTTGAGAAAATTCCCTGTTGAATCCTTGCTTTGCGTGGTTTTGTGCAACAACATTTCTTGTTTGTTTGAGGGGTTTTGAGATGCTTTTCAGGTTGTTTAAACAAGTCAGTCAACTAACAGCCCCATATTCATAGGGCAACAACTTCACGACTTGGAGTCTGGTTGTTGTGGGGCTACTGGAAATTACAGAGAAACTTTCAGGTTCTGTTTATCAAGCTCATGTCATAAGTGATGGGAGCAGAATTAGGCCATTCGGCCCATCAAGTCTACTCCTCAATTCAATCACGGCTGATCTATCTCTCCCTCCTAACCCCATTCTCCTCTCCATACCCCCTGACACCTGTACTAATCAAGAATCTATATACCTTTGCCTTAAAAATATGCATTGACTTGGCCTCCACAGCCTTCTGTGGCAAAGAATTCCACAGATTCACCACCCTCTGAATAAAGAAATCCCCCCCCCCATCTCCTATGATTCCCCCCATGCCCTATAATTCTGAGGCTATGACCTCTGGCCTCAGACTCTCCCACTAGTGGAAACATCCTCTCTATGTAATTAGCCTATTGCCTAATGTATTAGCCTTGGAATTTGAATGTACATTCTCCCCAGCAAAATACAGAGCAGACATGAGGCTGGCTGGTCAGGGAATTTCTTAAGCCTGTATATGACCCAGGCTGGAAGGACTATGATGTATCACTCTTCATGTGCATGCATCTCATTTTGCAGACTCAATGCGATTTAGAATTAGTATGAGGCAAAGTCATATCAGACCACGGCTGATATGTCTTTCTCGAAGTACATATAATTAGTTTCAAAAAATTCCACTCCTCCCCACTTTAGTAATTTCTTCATTAAACTTGATCAGGTTGATCAGATGTGATCAAACATTGACAAACTAAATGTTGGCTTGCTGTATTGGTGAATTTGGTGTTCAATCACTGCGTATGTCATTTAAAATTATTTAAATGTTTTTCAACCATTGGATCAGAGACATTTAGAAACTGTGAAAAGGCCCTTCAGGCACAAGATGAACAGTATGTCGATGGAGACTGAGCTTCCATCAGATGGTTGAAAACTTCAAGTTCCCAGGAGTCAATATCAACAACAAATTCTCCTGGATCACCCATACTGAATCAACGACCACACAAACACACCAATGCCTCTCCTTCCATAGAAGGCTCAGGAAGTTTGGCATGTCCCTTACAACTCTCAGTAACATATTCAGATGCACCATAGAAAGCATTGTGGACCGCAAGAAATTGCAGAGAATTGTGGATGCAGCCCAGACTATCATTGACTCCATTTATGCCTCACGCTGTCTCGGCAAGGCCAGCAGCATAATCAAGGATGAGTCGCACCCTAGGCCACTCCTTCTTCTCCCCTCTCCTATCAGGCAAAAGTTATGGAAGTGTGAAAACACACACGTCCAGATTCAGGGGCAGTTTCTTCCCAGCTGTTATCAGGGAATTGGATCATCCCACCACAACCAGAGAGCAGTGCTGAACCTCTTGGTGACCCTTGAACTATCCTTGATTGGACTTTGTGTTCACGAAGGAACTGCAGATGCTGGAAGATCAAAGGTACACAAAAATGCTGGAGAAACTCAGCGGGTGCAGCAGCATCTATGGAGCGAACGAAATAGGCGACGTTTCGTGCCGAAACCCTTCTTCAGACTGATGGGGGGGTGGGGGGGAGAAGGAAGGAAAAAGGGAGGAGGAGGAGCCCGATGGGAGGAGACAGCTCGAGGGTTAAGGAAGGAGAGGAGACAGCAAGGGCTAGCAAAATTGGGAGAATTCAACGTTAATGCCATCAGGATGCAAACTGCCCAGGCGGAATATGAGGTGCTGTTCCTCCAATTTCCGCTGTTGCTCACTCTGGCAATGGAGGAGACCCAGGACAGAGAGGTCGGATTGGGAATGGGAGGGGGAGTTGAAGTGCTGAGCCACCGGGAGGTCAGGTTCGTTATTGCGGACTGAGCGGAGGTGTTCGGCGAAACGATCGCCCAACCTACGCTTAGTCTCCCCGATGTAGATCAGGACTTTGCTGGCTTTATCTTGGACAAAATGTTATACCCTTATCATGTATCTGTACACTGTAAATGGATCAATTGTAATCATGTATTGTCTTTCTGCTGAGTGGATAGCACGCAACAAAAGCTTTTCACTGTACCTCAGTACACGTGACAATAAACTAAACTGTTTGCCAAATCACACCCTTGGATCATTGTGTTATGGTATGTCTGTAGTATTAAGACTACCAAGGAAAGGTATAAAAGTAGCACAGTATATTGAGTGGCTGGAGGACAAAGAAACCAGAGAATGCATTCAGCTCTGTTGTGTAGGAAGGAACTGCAGTTGCTGGTTTAAACCAACGATAGACACAAAATGCTGGGGTGACCTATCGAGTCAGGCAGCATCTATGGAGAAAGGACCCTTCTTCAGCTTGGTTGTATTTTCCCTCTCCAGGAATAATCTGATCATGTTGTTCCAGCTAGACAAAAAATGCTGGAGAAACTCAGCGGGTCAGGCAGCATCTATGGAGAGAAGGAATTGGTGACGTTTCGGGTCGAGACCCTTCTTCAGACTGAACATCTCCACAGATGCTGCCTCAGCCGCTGAGTTTCTCCAGCATATTTTGTCTACCTTCGATTTTGACAGCATCTGCAGTTCTTTCTTAAACATGTTGTTCTAGCTGTCTCCTTCATTCGTAAGCATGGTAGGACGTGAATGTGAGATGACGGAGGGTGGTAATAGGAAGGGGACATTTGGGGTTGTGACAAGTGGAATGAGAATTTATTTATAGAGTCCAATTACTTTTAAGATTACAATTATCCACTGACACTTGAAGCCAAACTCTTGGTGTACACATTAATAGGGCTAATGGAACATCTTGGTAAATGGATCTTGGGCAAGGAACGATGTCTTAGATATCTAGTGCATTGCACCTTTTTTTTAATATAAGGCACTAAGAATTTGAACATTGAATCTTGAATCTTTATCCTCCCCCCCCCCCCTCCCCTCCCCTCCTTCCCCTCCCCCCCCTCCCCCCCTCCCCAGACTGTAATACATCCTCAATCACTTCTCGGTGAAATCTTGCCAGTCCTAATTCAACCTCTGCTCAAAGTACAACTGGTGTGTTAGGCATTTGATTATATCACCACACTTGCCACACTAGCCATGGGCAGTCACAGTGGTGCAGCAGTAGAGGTGCTGCCTTGCTGCACCAGCGAGCCAGGTTTGATCCTGACTGCGGGTGCTGTCTGTGCGGAGTTTGTAGGTTCTACCCGTGACCGTGTGGGTTTTCTCCAAGATCTTCGGTTTCCTCCCACACTCCAAAGACGTACAGGTCTGTAGGTTAATTTGCTTGGTGTAAATGTAAAAATTGTCCATAGAGTTAATGTGCGGGGATCACTGGTCGGTGCAGAGATGTTGGGCCGAAGGGCCTATTTCCGTGCTGAATCTCTAAATTAAATTAAATTATTCTTGGAAAATTGTGAAGATTAGAGCAGGTTGGCTGGATTAGCCAAGGCCTACAATGGAGGCCCCATCCTTGCTTCCCTATCAATTGCTTTACTTCCATCTCACTCAGAGCACAATCCTCAGCTTACTCTGTCCAACTGTCCTCCCTGTCCTCATCCCAACTCAACCCAAGTTCAACTACAGAGAGTAAATTGGTATTTCAACACCACACACTCTTTCCTGCAGCAATAGGCATGCATGAAGAGATGTCACAGGGGGAATTTGACAATACCTCGGTGAGCCCTATGGCGAGATATTGTTCAATGCTGGGGAGCCATGTGCAGGAATCATGCACAATGAGACTGCAGTTCAACTATAATCTCTACACCTAGAATATTTTCATCTGTTCAACTGTCCTTTTGGGAAAAGACCATTTTCAAGAACTAATGTGTGGGGGACTACATTTATCTTGCATCCAGCATTCAAGAATAACATTTTGCATTAGTGGTGGGTATGCAAGCACGAGTTGTATCTTTAGATCATAAGGTCACGGATAGGACTGGAACTAGGCCATTCGGCCCATACTCCGCCATTCAATCATGGCTGATCTATCTCTCCCTCCTAACCCCATTCTCCTGCCTTCTCCCCATAACCTCGGACACCTGTTCTAATCACGAATCTATCTATCTCTGCCTTAAAAATATCCACTGACTTGGCCTCCACAGCCTTCTCTGGCAAAGAATTCCACAGATTCACCACCCTCTGGCTAAAGACATTTCTCCTCACCTTCCTATAAGAACGTCCTTTAATTCTGAGGCTATGACCTCTAGTCCTAGATTCTTTCATGTGTGGAAACATCCTCTCCACATCCACTCTATCAAAACCTTTCCCTATTCTGTATGTTTCAATGAGGTCCCCTTTCATTCTTCTAAACTCCAGCAAGTACAGGCCCAGTGCCGGCAAATACTCATCATAGGTTAACCCACTCATTCCTGGGATCAACCTCCTCTGTAAAAACCCTCTGGACCCTCTCCAGAGCCAGAACATCCTTCCTCTGATATGGAGCCCAAAATTGCTCACAATATTCCAAATGCAGCCTGACCAGCGCCTTATAGAGCCTCAACATTACATCCCTGTTTCTGTATACAAGCTCTCTCGAAATAAATGCTAGCATTGAATTTGCTTTCTTTACTACCGGTTCGACTTGCAGATTAACGTTTTGGAAATCCTGCACCAGCACTCCCAAGTCCCTTTGCACCTCCGATTTCTGGATTCTCTCCCCATTGAGAAAATAGTTTATGCCTTTATTCCTACTCCCAAAATGCATGACTCCACACTTTGCTACACTATATTCCATCTGCCAATTCTCTGCCCACTCTCCCAACCTGTCCAAGTCCATCTGCAGAATCCCTGCTTTCTCAACACTACCTGCTCTTCCACCTATTTTCGTATCATCCGCAACCTTGGCCACAAAGCCGTCAATTCCCTCGTCCAAATCATTAATATAAAACGTGAAGACCAACGCCCCAACACCGACCCCTGCGGAACTCCGTTAGTCACTGGCAGCCAACCAGAAAAAGCCCCCATTATTGTTCAGTTAATAGCTGCCCTTTGATAGAAACATGGAAAATAGGTGCAGGAGTTGGCCATTTGGCCCTTCGAGCCAGCACCCCATTCAATATGATCATGGCTGATCATCCAAAATCAGTACCTCATCCATGCTTTTTCCCCATATGCCTGATTCCTTCAGCCCTAAGAGCTAAATCTAACTCTCTTGAAAACATCCAGTGAATTGGCCTCCACTGCCTTCTGTGGCAGAGAATTCCACAGATTCACAACTCTCTGGGTGAAAAGGTTTTTCCTCATCTCAGTCCTAAATGGCCTATCCCTTATTCTTAAACTGTGACCCCTGGTTCTGGACTCCCCCATTATCGGGACCATTTTTCCTGCATCTACCCTGTCCAATCCCTTAAGAATTTTACATGTTTCTATAAGATTTCCTCATCCTTCTAAAATCCAGTGAATACAAGCCCAGTCGACACATTCTTTCATCATATGACAGTCCTGCCATCCCAGGAATCAACCTGGTGAACCTACACTGCACTCCCTCAATAGCAATAATGTCCTTCCTCAAATTAGGAGACCAAAACTGCACACAATACTCCAGGTGCGGTCTCACCTGTACAACCCCAGTAGGACCTCCTTGCTCTTAAACTCAAATCCTCTCGCAATAAACGCCAACATGCCATTAGCTTTCTTCACTGCCTGCTGTACCTGCATGCTTACTTTCAGCGACTGATGTATAAGGCCAACCAGTTGCACTTCCCCTTATCCTAATCTGACACCATTCAGATAATCAGCCTTCTTGTTCTTGCCATCAAAGTGGATAACCTCACATTTATCCACATTATACTGCATCTGCCATGCATCTGCCCACTCACCCAACCTATCCAAGTCACCCTGCAGCCTCATAGCATCCATACAATACAATACAATACAATACAATACAATATAATACAAATTTATTATCATTTGAGCCCCAGTGAGACTCAAACGAAATGTTGTTTCCACAGCCATACAAACAAAGACACTGTCTTACAGACATACACATAATTAAATTCACACAAACATCCATCACAGTGAAGCCACTGTGATGGAAGGCAAGTCTTTTCTCTCCCCTGTTCTCCGTGTCTCTCCCGATGTCCAAGCCCCAGGCGGGCGATGATGAGTCCCACGGCCATTTTAGGCCGCGCGGGGCGATTTACGGCCCCGCTCCCGGTCTGAAAGTCCAAGGTTGGAACCCCCACGGGCGATGGTGAGTCCCACGGCCATGAAGCCGTGCCGGGTGATGTACTGTCCCGGTCCGGGTTGTTCCAACCCCGTGACACGGGCTGGAGAAGTCGCGTTGCGGGAGCTCCGGGAAGCGGTCTCTCTCTCTCCTCCCAGACCCGCGAGCTCCCGATGTCACAGTCCACCGGACCTGCGGCTGCGTTGCTGGAGCCTCCGAGCCCCAGGAGTCGAGCCGCAGCAGCGAGTCACCGCCGCTCCCCACGCTCCGAGGCCGGCCACCCCCGACGATGGTGAGTCCGCAGATCCGCAGCTCCGCAGTCTCCGGGACTGGAGCCCCCGGGTCGTTCAGGTTGGAGGCTGCTCCACGGTGCTAGGCCCCAACGACAGCCGAGACCCGACAGGGAAAAAGTCGGGTCTCCCGGACAGGGAAGAGATTTAAACAGTTTCCCCCTCCCCCCCCCGCCCCCCACATTTACACATTTAAAAATACTATTAAAAAACACCAAGCACTACATTTAACTAGACAAAAAATAAAAAAAAGACAGACAGGCTGTAGGGGCCGCTGCAACGGGTGAGTCGCGCCGCCAACACCACATCCACTGGCTCTCCCTTATCCATTCTAGTTGTTACATCCTCAAAAAATTCCAGAAAATTAATCAAGCAAGCCCTTCATCAATCCATGCTGACTTTGACTGATCCTGTCACTGCTTTCCAAATGCGCTGCTATAATGGACTTTAGCATCTTCCCCACTACCGATGTAAGGCTAACTGGTCTATAATTCCTCGTTTTCTTTGTCCCTCCTTTCTTAAAAAGTGGGGTTACATTAGCTACCTTGGTACCGTTGACTCTCATCTTTCTAAGCAGCCTAACAAGTGACAACTTATCATAGGCTTTCTGAATATCTAAGTAAACACCATCTACTGACTGTCCTTTGTCTGTCCTGCTATTTACTTCTTCAAAGAATTCCAACAAATGCATCAAGCAAGACATCTTCTTCACAAAGCCATGCTGACTTTGCCTATTTTATCGTGAACTTCTAAGTACACCGTAACCTCATCCTTTATGATGGATTGTAGAATCTTACCAACCTCCAAAGTCAGACCAACCGGCCTATAGTTCCCACTGTTCTGCCTTGCTCCCTGTTTGTGCAGTGGGATAATATTGGCAATTTTCCAATCATCTGGGACCTCTCCCGACTCTGGTGATTCCTGCAATATCACTATCAATGCCTCCACAATCTCCAAAGCCACCTCTTTCAGAACCCTAGGGTACAGTCCCACTGGTCCAGGTGATTTATCCACCTTCAGCCCTTTCAGCTTCCCAAGCCCCTTCTCGCTGGTAATAGCCACTCCACTAACTTCCACCCTCTGACTCTCTTGAATTTCAAGCACATTGCTGGTGTCTTCCACTGTGAAGACTGATGCAACAAAGTTATTCAACTCCTCTGCCATTTCTTTATTCCCCATTACCACTTCTCGTGCATCATTCTCCAGCAGCCCAATGTCCACGCTTGCCTCTTTCTTGCTCTTTATATAACTGAAGAAAGTCTTGCTATCCTCTTTTATATTATTGGCTAGCTTACCTTCGTATTTCATCTTTTCTCCCTGTAATTTATTTTTAGTCACCCTCGGCTGTTCTTTAAAAGCTTCCCAATCCTCTGGTTTCCCACTCATCTTTGCAATGTTGTATAACTTCTCTTTTAGTTTTATACTGTCCTTGACTTCCCTTGTCAGCCACGTCCGCCTCTTCCTCCCCTTAGATACTTTCGTCCTCTTTGGAATGAAAAGATCCTGCATCTTCCGGTTTATTCCCAGAAATGTCTGTAATTGCTGTTCCACTGTCATCCCTGCTAGGGTCCCTTTCCAGTCAACTTTGGCCAGCACCTCCCTCATGACTCTGTAGTCCCCTTTGCCCAGCTGCAATACCAAAACATCCAATTTCACCTTCTCCCTCTTGAATTACCTCCTAATGGTTCCTTTACCTTGAGTTCCCTTATCAAATCCGGTTCATTACACACGCTAAATCCAGAATTGCCTTCTCCCTGGTCAGCTCCAGTACAAGCTGCTCTAAGAATCCATCTCGGAGGCACTCCACAAACTCCCTTTCTTGGGGTCTAGTACCAACCTGATTTTCCCAGTCTACCTGTATGTTGAAATCTCCCATGACCACTGTAGCATTGCCTTTTTTACATGCCAATTTTATCTCCTGATGTTCATCAAAGTGGTTTCAAAATTAAGCTTTAACCTTTGACAGATTACAATTTACTAGCAAAATGGAGCTAACAGAGGGTAGTTGAGGCCAGTTCATTGACTATATTTAAGAGGGAGTTAGATGTGGCCCTTGTGGCTAAGGGGATCAGGGGGTATGGAGAGAAGGCAGGTACAGGATACTGAGTTGGATGATCAGCCATGATCATATTGAATGGCGGTGCAGGCTCGAAGGGCCGAATGGCCTACTCCTGCACCTAATTTCTATGTTTCTATGTTTCTAACAGACTTTGACTCCATTATATTTGGGTAACAAAACATAATTGATGTGAATGAAGGGAGACATGCATAGAAATGAATCAGCAAAGGTCAGCAAAATGCTCAACAACCTCAGAAGAAACAGCTGTCAAATAGATTAAGAAACGTAAAGATTGGAGAGGAAGAAGACAAGAGTGTTTTGCTTGACTGATGAAAAAAGATCGAATCCCACAGGTTGAGAACAAGTAATAGGAATCTGAGGATCTCTCCTAACCCCAATCCCCTGCCATCTCCGCATCTGACACCCAAAGACCTAGATCACACACTTAGCAGAAGCAGCTTCAGTCCTAATTCATCATAAAATCATAGAAAATATGTGCAGGAGTAGGCCATTCGGCCCTTCGAGCCAGGACTGCCATTCAATATGATCATGGCTGATCATCCACAATCAGTACCCCGTTCCGGGTTTTTTCCTATATCCCTTGATTCCATTAGCCCTAAGAGCTAAATCTAACTCTCTCTTGAATACATCCAGTGATTGGCCTCCACTGCCTTCTGTGGCAGAGAATTCCACAGATTCACAACTCTCTGGGTGAAAACGTGTTTCCTCATCTAAGTCATGGATGGCCTACCCCTTATTCTTAAACTGTGACCCCTGGTTCTGGACTCCCCCAACATGGGGAACATTTTTCCTGCATCTACCCTGTCCAATCCTCTAAGAATTTTATATATTTCTATAAGATCCGCTCTCATCCAGCGAATAGAAGCCCAGTCGACCATCATATGTCAGTCCCGTCATCCTGGGAATTAACCTGGTGAACCTACGCTGCACTCCCTCAATAGCAATATTGTCCTTCCTCAAATTAGGAGACCAAAATTGCACACAATTTGTTGTGGTCCTGTTGAATACAGGCGTGGATTGCTTCATTTTCCAAAGAGCTGGTATTGGAATTGAACACAGAGCAATCAATGTCTGCCTTGATGATGTGACTGATACACTAGCTAATAATGACTTAATTAGAGCAGTTCTGGCCAAATCCAAACTGAGTTTAGTGATTTTAACAATAAATTAAAAAAAAACAATACTAGTGAAAAAAAAATCAAAACCCTAAATTCCCAAGTGCAATCAAGCCAGTTCTAGTAGTTTGTTTAGTTGATAGAAACATAGAAACATAGAAATTAGGTGCAGGAGTAGGCCATTCGGCCCTTCGAGCCTGCACCGCCATTCAATATGATCATGGCTGATCATCCAACTCAGTATCCCGTACCTGCCTTCTCTCCATACCCCCTGATCCCCTTAGCCACAAGGGCCACATCTAACTCCCTCTAAATATAGCCAATGAACTGGCCTCAACTACCCTCTGTGGCAGAGAGTTCCAGAGATTCACCACTCTCTGTGTGAAAAAAGTTCTTCTCATCTCAGTTTTAAAGGATTTCCCCCCTATCCTTAAGCTGTGACCCCTTGTCCTGGACTTCCCTAACATCGGGAACAATCTTCCTGCATCTAGCCTGTCCAACCCCTTAAGAATTTTGTAAGTTTCTATAAGATCCCCTCTCAATCTTCTAAATTCTAGAGAGTATAAACCAAGTCTATCCAGTCTTTCTTCATAAGACAGTCCTGACATCCCAGGAATCAGTCTGGTGAACCGTCTCTGCACTCCCTCTATGGCAATAATGTCCTTCCTCAGATTTGGAGACCAAAACTGTACGCAATACTCCAGATGTGGTCTCACCAAGACCCTGTACAACTGCAGTAGAACCTCCCTGCTCCTATACTCAAATCCTTTTGCAATGAAAGCTAACATACCATTCGCTTTCTTTACTGCCTGCTGCACCTGCATGCCTACCTTCAATGACTGGTGTACCATGACACCCAGGTCTCGCTGCATCTCCCCCTTTCTCAATCGGCCACCATTTAGATAATAGTCTGTAGTTTGTAGTGTTCAATAACCTTATAGTTATTGGGAAGAAACTGTTCCTGAACCTAGAGGTCATGGTTTCTGACTACCATACCTTCTTCCCATGGGAGTAAAACAATGGTGGTGTGGTCCTTTATGATGCTGGCAGGCTGCCTGTTTAGGCAGTGCCTTCCATAGATCCCTCCGATGGTGGGGAGGCCAGTATCCATGATAGACTGGCCAATGTCCACCACTGCTCTGGGCTTCGTTCCCGGGCTTTCGAGTTGCTGAACCAGATCAATATGCTCCAATGGTGTTGCAACCGATCAATATGCTCCAATTCTCTGCAGAGGTTCAAGAGAGTATTCGTCGATATGTACCAAATCATCTCAATCCTCCAAGCAATTGAAGGCATTTTGGAGATATTTTTATGATGGCATTAACATGCTGGGTACAGGGCAGATCTTCAGAGACATGCACGTCCAGGAAGGGAGTAGTGGACTTGTCGACAGACAAGTTTGAAGATCATCGCACTTCTCTTTCCAAGGTCAACGTTCTTACTGACGTTAAGAGCATGGTTGCTGTTCAGACGATCGATCTCCCTTCTCTACTCTGACTCATTACTACACAAAATTCGTCCAATAATGGTAGTAGAGTTGGAACAGCGTCAAGCTATATGATCATGAGTATAGAGAGAGTAGAGCAAGGGGATTGAGCAGGCAGCCTTCATGTGCCCTTGTGCTGATTCAGATTCAGATTCAACTTTAATTGTCATTGGCAGTGTACAGTACAGAGACATTTGCTCATCAAGGAAGAAGTGGTGTTGCCAATTCATACCAATTTGTGGTCTGTTGATGAGGAAGTTGAGGATCCTGTTGCAAGGGATGTACACGACCCAGTTCTTTGATCGATTTAATGAATTAGGAGGTGATAATGGTGATGGGTCATAGCCTAAAGTATGACAGAAAATACAATTCCTTGCAGCAGAGACAGAAAAATACAACCTGTTTGTTAAAGTGTGGTGGAGTATGGAAAAAATGTAAAATGTTCCCTTTATTTCCATGCCTCTAATTAATTTATTTGTTTAAACTAATTTCTTCTTCCAATCACATTTGGATTCCTTCTCAAAATGAGTTTAAGAATTTTGGGACCTCCACCTCAGAATACTTCTGTCTTATTTGTGATTAAAGTAGATTTGTTTCCGATGTATGAAGCACGATTTTCCAAGGCAACTCTGCGTAAATTGCTAAGGGGTTCTCCCACTGTAGGAGCTAATTCAAGAGCAGGTATGTCGGAGCTCGGGACGTCTCTTAGCGGCTCGTAACGCTGACGGCAGGTACTCGGGAAACCCGGTAAGCTCGGGAAGACTCGTGAAGATTTTTCAACATGTTGAAAAATGTCCACTAGAGCCCCGAGTACCTATGAGTGCCCATTACCATAATTCTCCAAGTTCGAATCAGAGGAAACTCCGGAGAGCTCTTGAATTAGCTCTTACAGTGGGATAGCCGCATAAAACATAAATTTTGTACTTTAAAAGACTCTAATAGATTACTTGGGAGAATTATCCAGGAGAGTTGTCATTCTAACAAATTAATATAGTTAATGTCTAAATAATGATATATATGGTCCAAAATGTGAAAAAGCTTGGGCCTTTGGAAAAGAAGCAATTTGGCTTTCAATCTATTTCAATGTTGAATGTATCCAGACTGTCGATAGAGACAAAGTACTCATGCACACATTAATGAACAAGCGGACTTGACAAGAAGATTCACTTCAGCTCGTCTAGTTTTGTGATTTTGATGATTGTGATTAAAATGGCCAGGAAAAAAATAAAGTCAACTTGATCAGAAGGATCAAAAAAATGAAATAATAAATATCAAAACTTGAACTTGAGGTGAATCATCTTCTCAGATTCAGATTCAGATTCAACTTTAATTGTCATTGTCAGTGTACAGTACAGAGACAATGAAATGCATTTAGCATCTCCCTGGAAGAGCGACATAGCATATGATTTGAATAAATATTTACATTAGCATATATACAGACATAGTGTTTTCATGTGGGAGTAGTGTCTGGGGGGGAGGGGGGGGGGTGATTGGCAGTCACCGAGGTACGTTGTTAAGTAGAGTGACAGCCGCCGGGAAGAAGCTGTTCCTGGACCTGCTGGTCCGGCAACGGAGAGACCTGTAGCGCCTCCCGGATGGTAGGAGGGTAAACAGTCCATGGTTGGGGTGAGAGCAGTCCTTGGCGATGCTGAGCGCCCTCCGCAGCCAACGCTTGCTTTGGACAGACTCAATGGAGGGGAGTGAGGAACCGGTGATGCGTTGGGCAATTTTCACCACCCTCTGCAAGGCCTTCCGGTCGGAGACAGAGCAGTTGCCATACCATACTGTGATGCAGTTGGTAAGGATGCTCTCGTTGGTGCAGCGGTAGAAGTTCACCAGGATCTGAGGAGACAGATGGACCTTCTCCAGTCTCCTCAGGAAGAAGAGACGCTGGTGAGCCTTCTTGATCAGAGTTGAGGTATTGTGGGTCCAAGAGAGGTCATCGGAGATGTTAACACCCAGGAACCTGAAGCTAGAAACACGTTCCACCTCCGTCCCGTTAATGTGGATGGGGGTGTGCGTGCCGCCCCTGGACTTCCTGAAGTCTACAATGAGCTCCTTGGTCTTCTTGGAGTTAAGGGCCAGGTTGTTGTCCGCGCACCATGCTGCTAAGTGCTGGACCTCCTCCCTGTAGGCCAGCTCATCGTTGTTGCTGATGAGGCCAATCACCGTTGTATCATCTGCATACTTGATGATGGTGTTAGTACCATGTACAGGTGTGCAGTCATAGGTGAAGAGGGAGTAGAGGAGGGGGCTCAGCACACACTGACTTCTCAAGTCAGGAAGTGCACACCTCATCATCTATCCAAGTGTGCATTTTAACTTGTTCCTCATTTCAGGTGTGAGGTACGCTCGGGACTGCTTTACCTGCCCCAGGTGTGGCCTGTCCCCCGTTGCTCTGCCCTGGCAATCACCTGGGTCATCTTCCTGTTCACCTGCGGATCAAAGATGGAGCAGGTCCGACGGGTCACAATGCACAAGTCCAGAGATAATGGGTGGTCAGATCTTTCCTACTCTGTTGGAGTCTTACTCCCAATGCACTTGACACTCGGGGCGGTTGCTATGGAGAGGATAGAGTTGCCCATCTCTTCACAGAGTGTGGATTTACGAAGGGGGTCTGGATAAATAGGGTCCTTTGTCAGTTCATCTCAACCCGCTGTGTAACAGAGGAGTCTCGTTTACAGGCTGGGGGGGGGGGGGGGGGGGGGGGGGGGGGGGGGGGGGGGTGGGGGGGGGGGGGGGGGGGGGGGGGGGGAAGGGGGAGGAGGGGGTGTGATGGACACACCACTCATGAGATGAATGTCAAGTGCTTGCAGGAAGACCATCAAGTTAGTGAAAGATCTCTCTGCAGCTTGTTGGACTTCCAGCATAGTGAGATGCCCAGGCGGGAATGTTGTCAACTGGTCATTCTGGACTGCAGGAGCACGTGCCGAGGAACACACTGAAGCTCTGCGAAGGCTCTGTGAGGGAGGAGCACAACTTAGGTTCCTTCTGCTGCAGCTGGACCTTGAAGGACAGAGTCCAGTGGACGCGCCACTCAAACAAGTGAAAGGGGGGGGGGTCACGTGAGGGGCAACGGGACTACTATATGCAAGGAAAAAAGAAGGTGCTGACACTGCTGGATAAGACACTGGCACTGAGAATGCATTTTTGCATGGTTAGTGTCTTGTATATGTTTTTAATTGCAGATAAAGCTTATTATGAAATATTTAAAAAAAAACTATTTGACAAAGACCTACATGGTGGGTTAGTCAAAAAAAAAAAATCACAAGAATGAAGGGAGAATGATAAACTGGATACCAGAAGGTGGCTTTGCAGCAGAGCTCACAGGTGTTTTTACGGCTATGAGGCTATGAGGTTAATAGCTTGAGGTTCAAAAGGCCACACTCAGCCATTAGACACAAAAAGCTGGAGTAACTCAACAGGTAAGACAGCATCTCTGGAGAAACGGAATGGGAGGCGTTTTGGGTCGAAACCCTTCTTCAGACACTAAAGAAGCCTCTCGACCTGAAACGCGGGTGACGTGGCGTGACGACGTATTCACGCACGGTGTTTCCGCAAGTGTCGCAACATTGTTTTTTGTCGCCGCTGGATTTTGAAATGTTCAAAATCTTTTGTGGTTAGGAAGTTCAAAATAGATTAATTAATTACAAATAATTAGCCTAAGCCAAAGCATAACTTGCTATTCCTTCATATAATCCAATGCAAGATCATTATTTTATTAGTCCTTTAATACTGCTAAATAAAAGCCCTGTCCCACTATATGAGTTAATTCAAGAGCACTCCCGAGTTTGAAAAAAAATCAAACTCGTGGTAAGCACATAGAACGTCTGTAGCGGGTATGTTGGAGCTCGGGACGTCTCTTAGCGGCTCGCACAACTAACGGCAGGTACTCGGGAAACGTGGTAAGCTCGGGAAGACTCGTGCATGAAAAATATCCACGAGAGCCCCGAGTACCGACGAACGGCCATTACTGTAAATTTCCGAGTTCGAATCAGGGGAAACTCAGGAGAACTCTTCAATGAACTCGTACAGTGGGACAGGACTTTTAATCAAATACAAATTCATGAATGGGGAAAATAGTTGTATTCCACAAGAAACAAATACTCTGAAATCACAGAACATTCGGCACCTTATAGGAATAGTTCCAACATGTGTTGTTATAAAGCACTGAGGTTGGAAGAGGTGAAAGCCATAAATAGTTACCTGTTCAGGGTTATATTTGGACATCACTCCATCTCCATGAAACTCTTCCAGCACATCTTTCAGTTTCTTTGAGGAATCTATGAATATAATTTCAAGAAACAATTAACAGAACTGAAGCTTTATGCAGAAATAACCCATTTGAAAGGGGTGTCGGATAGACAATAGACAATAGGTGCGGGAGTAGGCCATTCGGCCCTTCGAGCCAGCACCGCCATTCAATGTGGCTGATCATCCCCAATGAGTACCCCGTTCCTGCCTTCTCCCCATATCCCCTGACTCCGCTAGTTGTAATCTATTTTTAACCGCTATTTTGATCATTCCCATTGCTGCTCTTTACTACGCCTTTATAAGAATATTGCACAAAGGTGAATAGACCTTAATAAATGGCAATTACGTACATCTCTATCAGAAAGAGCAGGTGCGTTAGAGTTCACTTATCTGTCTGTAAAGTTTATTGGATTGTTCATTCTCTCTGCCTGGGGTACTGATTGGGGATGATCAGCCGTGATCACATTGAATGGCTCGAAGGGCCGAATGGCCTACCCCTGCACCTATTCTCTATTGTCTATTGCCTCTAACCAATGATGCTCACGAGAGACTAATGAATTGGCAATGAGATCAGGTTAATATTAAAATGTTTCCTGCTTTTATCAAATATTATTCATCAAGTCATCATGAGTGAAAAATAAGTTTGGAAATATTAGGTATGTTGCAAAGCGTACCTGAAGCGTCGCTGAAAATCTGCCCCAGCCCGTGTGCTCAATTTTGGCGCCGTTTAGAGGGGGGCGGGTTTAAAACGCGATTTTCTCTAGGCTGTTCAAATCGAGTTTGTTCAGTCTAGTTAATTATTAACGAAAATTCGCTGGTAGGTTCCCTCACATGAGCTATTATTAGTTTTACGAGTTTTTCCTAAGTGCTATAGTAGTTTAAAAATTAACCTCTAAACCCCCGACGGCTTGCAACCAGCTGGGTCTATAGAGCAGAAATCTGAAGGGTAGCAGTATATTTTTACATTAAAAAGGGCTTCTTAAGATCACTTTATACAAAGTTTAATATTGCGAGTAGCTAATTTTGGGCCCATTATATCCCGCAGTATTTTTCTGGGCATTTGAGGGCACAAATCTACCGCAATGTGAACGTTCTAAACCAGCGCGTTCACAGAATCCCACTAGAAAGCTGATTTAAAATGGACTTTAATTCACAGCAATTGAACACTAAATTCCTTCCATTTGGCCTATAAATTAATGTAAATGAGATTTAAAAATCATGTTTTATTGTGAATTATTTGTGAATATTATTTGGACACTTAGGCTATTTAAAAATGTTAATCATTTATTAAGAAATGGATAGATGTTTAGATCTAGTAATTGAAGTTTGAAATTAGCTACAAGTGGGTAACTAACTAATTATATGCTTTAATTTCAGGTCATCCAAGTAAGATTATTTTATATTTGTTTCAGAATGGTTCAATCTATGATAACTGAAAATTTCATTCAGTTCTCTTAATTTTTTAAGAATGTTATGGGCTTTTGACTGTCCATGATCACAGCTTTTTTGTTATGTCCATAGAAAATCAATAGGGAACAAGATGCTAATTTCCGAGTATGAAAATGGCCATAACGTTTTAAATACTTGAGATATGAAAGTGAATTAGGTGCCAAATTAAACTTCTTTTTATGCTTTATCTGATGGGATAAATTACAGACTTGATTTTTTAAATCTCAAAATTTTGTAACTTTGCTAGAAATATTAGATTAGTCCAGAAGGTACTGTAACCAAACTGCTGGTTAGTGTTGTGCGGTATTCAAGAGACTGATGGTTGGTGAGAAGAAGATCTTCTTGATCTTGCTGGTCAGTGTTCAGGCTTCTTCCCAATGAGAGCATGACCAGGTTGACGGGTTTTCGAGTAGTCAACAACTTTAAGTTGGGTGTGCATTTCTGAGGATCTGCCCTGGTCTTCATCGACCCACAGAAACCTGGCCTCCCGTCTACCTCATTGGAGACCTTTGAACTATCTTTAGTCAGACTTTATTGGACTTCAATGTTACACCTTGCACCAAATGTTGTACCGTGACCCTGAATCTTTACAGTGCAATTCAGAAAGTATTCAGACCCCTTCACTTTGCCCACATTTTATTACGTTACAGCCTTATTCTAAAATAGATTAAATTCTTTTTTTTTTATTTATCATCAATATACACACAATACCCCATAATAAAAAAGCGAAAACAGGTGTTTAGAAATTTTTGCAAAGTAATTAAAAAATAAATAACTGAAATATTACATTTACAAGTATTCAGACCCTTTACTCAGTAGTTTGTTGACGCACCTTCGGCAGCGATTACAGCCTCAAGTCTTCTTGGGTATGACACTACAAGCTTGGCACACCTGTATTTGGGTAACTTCTCCCATTCTTCTCTGCAGATCCTCTCAAGCTCTGTCAGGTTGGATGGGGAGCGTCGATGCACAGCTATTTTCAGGTCCCTCCAGAGATGTTCAATTGGGTTCAAGTCCAGGCTCTGGCTGGGCCACTCAAGGACATTCACAGACTTGTCATGAAGCCACTCCTGTGTTGGCTTGGCTGTGTGCTTAGGGTCATTGTCCTGTTGGAAGG
Organism: Leucoraja erinaceus; assembly: GCF_028641065.1. NCBI lineage: Eukaryota > Metazoa > Chordata > Chondrichthyes > Rajiformes > Rajidae > Leucoraja > Leucoraja erinaceus. The sequence continues at coordinate 1,597,321 of NC_073383.1, forward strand.
TGAACCTCCGACCCAGTCTGAGGTCCAGAACACGCTCTGGAGCAGGTTTTCATCAAGGATATCTCTGTACTTTGCTCTGTTCATCTTTCCCTCTATCCTGACTAGTCTACCAGTTCCTGCCGCTGAAAAACAGCTCCACAGCATGATGCTGCCACCACCATGCTTCACCGTAGGTATGGTATTGGCCAGGTGGTGAGCGTTGCCTGGTTTCCTCCAGACGTGACACTTGGCATTCAGGCCAAAGAGTTTAATCTTGGTTTCATCAGATCAGATAATCTTATTTCTCATGAAATGAAATGAAATGAAAAATGAAATGAAATGAAATGAAATGAAATGAAATGAAATGATTCAATTTATTGTCATTGTCAGTGTACAGTACAGAGACAACGAAATGCATTTTTAGCATCTCCCTTGAAAGGGAGACACAGGGCGTCGCGGTGTGCCCGCGCCTGCCGCCATTCTCATGGTATGAGAGTCCTTTAGGTGCCTTTTGGCAAACTCCAAGGGGGCTGTCATGTGCCTTTTACTGAGGAGTGGCTTCCACTCTACCATAAAGGCCTGATTGGTGGAGTGCTGCAGATATAGTTGTCCTTCTGGAAGATTCTCCCATCTCCGCAGAGGAACTCTGGAGCTCTGTCAGAGTGACCTTGGGGTTCTTGGTCACCTCCCTGACCAAGGCCCTTCTCCCCCGATTGCTCAGTTTGGCTGGGCAGCCAGCTGTATGAAGAGTCCTGGCGGTTCCATTTTCTTCCATTTAAGAATGACGGAGGCCACTGTGCTCTTCGGGACCTGCAATACTGCAGAAATGTTTCGTACCCTTCCCCAGATCTGTGTCTCAACACAATCCTGTCTCAGAGGTCTACGGACAACTCCTTCATCTTCATGGCTTGGTTTTTGTTCTGACGTGCATCGTCAACTGTGGGACCTTATATAGACAGGTGTGTGTCTTTCCAAATCATGTCCTACCAATTTAATTTACCACTAGTGGACTCCAATCAACTTGTAGAAACATCTCAAGGATAATCAATAGAAACAGAATGAACCAAAGCTCAATTTTGAGTCTCATAGCAAATACTTATGTAAATGTGATATTTCAGTTATTTCTTTTTAATTACTTTGTAAAAATGTCTAAACACCTGTTTTTGCTTCTTCATTCTGGGGTATTGTGTGTAGATTGATATTTAAAAAAAAGAGTTTAATCAATTTTCAAATATAACGTAACAAAACGTGGAAAAAGTGAAGGGGTCTGAATACTTTCTGAATGCACTGTATTTGTGCACAGTGGAAGGTTTGATTGTAATCACGTGTAGTCTTTTCTTTGACTGGATAGCACCCAAATAAAAGCTTTTCACTGTACCTCAGTACACATGACAATAATGAACTACATCAAACTAAACTAAATGACACTGTATTAACTACGGACACCTTTGATTGTACTGAGGATTTGTTACACTAATACTGGGGTTATTAATTTATGGATTTTTTATGTTATATACTATATGTGTGTTGTGTTTACAGGTCTCTTACTTGCTGCTGCAAGTAAGAATTTAATTGTTCTGTAGTCAGTACTAAGACAATTAAATACTCCTAAGTCTTCACCAGATAAACTTGGATCTCCTTGGAAAATTAAATGGCTGAGAAATTTGATAGAGGAATGAAAGATCATGAATGGTTTAGATAGGGGATACAAGGGAAGCTGTTCCATTAAGGAGTGGTTCAAAGAAGACAAAATAATTATACCGGATATAAAGAATACAAAGCGTGCGTGAGAATTTTTTTTTCAACTTTTAAGTTATGACTTCATCATTTGCAAGTTGCTGGTTTCAGAAGTGAATCTGAGAAGCACCTCAAGTGACAATATGTTGCAGTGATAGACACAAAAAGCTGGAGTAACTCAGCGGGCCAGGCAGCATCTCTGGAGAGAAGGAATGGGTGAGACCTTTCTTCAGACCCGACTCGAAACGTCACCAATTCCTTCTCTCCAATGATGATGCCTGTCCCGCTGAGTCACTCCAGCTTTTGGTGTCTATCTTCGGTTTAAACCAGCATCCGCAATTCCTTCCTACACCGTACATTTTCCCATGCAGAGCAATGGGAAAGGAATGGAGAAATAAGACTGTGGGACTACTCCACTAGGGGTCAGTATGGAGTTGATGGATGGAATGGAATGGCCTTCCTCTGCACTGTAACATTTATCTGATTTTCCGAATCGAAAGGGGCTGTCCCGCTTGGCGATTTTTTCGTAGACTGCCGGCATCATTGATTGATGTATCTGGGCGTGACGCGCCGGTGACGCGGCGTAGTGACGTATGACGCGCGGTGTTTTTTCACGTGTCACAACATTTTTTTTGTCGCCAGAAGAGTTTGAAATGTTCAAAATCTTTTGGCCACCCTGATATGACGCAGGCAGTCGCCAAAAAAACTCGCCATGTGGGACAGGCCCTTAACACTTCTTTTTTTTATTATTTTTTATTTTTTTATTTTATTAGAAGTTAATACAGCACAAAACAGTACAGTGGAACCTAATTTTAGGTGCCAACTATGTAATACCGTAATCCATTCTATGTACAACCTCTAGTTTTATGTTATAAGAAGGAAGTAAGCAGGACAGGGAAAAGAAAACAATAGAAAGGGGAAAAAGTGGAAAAATAGATGATAGAGAGTAGAAAAACGTGAAGTGTGTATATAAAAAATAAAAAAAGGAAGAGAGAAAGTGGAAAGTAGAAATAGAAGAGAAGGCCCCTTAAAAGAGAATTTTTCAAATCTGTATTCGGAGATGTAGCTCTATCCGCGTCATGAACTGAAATCAGCAATCCTTACGGTACCGCTGCATCACATGATTCCAAAAAGTCGATGAAAGGAGACCAACTCCTTAAGAATTGGTCATATTTATCTATTAGTCGGAGTCTCATTTCTTCAAGGCGTGCTATGTCCATCATATTCCTAATCCACATTTTAACAGTTGGTGTGGTTGTATTTTTCCAGAATTTAAGTATCAATTTCTTTCCAATTATTAACCCATAATTTAAAAAAACATTTTGATCTTTATTTAAATTGGTATCTTCTCCTATTATTCCGGCCCTTAACACTTGTGAAAAACATTTCTCCATTGTGCGGTTTTCAGTGCCATTGACAAGGCTAAAGGTTGATTTTTTTATGGGAAGTGTGTGACCTTGTGACACAAGGTGACAGCAGGGGAGAACCGAGGCTTGGAAAATATTTGTTTGAGGAAGTCTTTGAACTTGCTGCTGCAACATGAAGAAAAGGATTGACGTGCCAGTTATAGGGAAGAGAAACTGCGAATGGCAAAAAGATTATTTTTAAATGGGGGAAAAAAAGCAACAGTAAGGATATATCTGAAATTGTATTTAACATATGTGTCATGTTGCATACTCTTTTTGATGGGACCAATAACTGCTTCTGTTAGAAGAAATATCAACTTCAACGTAACCCAAATTCCACAGTACACATTAAAAAAATCGAAGTGTGGTTGCAAAAGAACGTTCACATAATTGTGCTTCAAAGTAAACATGATATGATTCAAGATTTGATGATATCTATTTTTGTACAGATTTGTAATGTATTTTCAACCACTGCAAGTCCCAGGAACAAAGGATGATCGAATTTCTATCGCATCAGGATTTTTTTTCTCTTTCGTTTCAATGCTGGACCTACTGTTTATTACAAAATATCTGCTTCGGACTCCTACTGCTGAGAAATTAGTTCATGCGATAGGCAGCTGTGTTTATTTTCCTATGTCACTGTGTCTTTTCAGTTTGAACCAATTGCCTTCTTTCCATCTGTGAGTCAAACAAGGTAAAGCACATTGATACAACTAGGAGCATAAATCTGGGTACAGCAGGATGAAATATCAAGACCATTTCCAGAACAATGGTACATTTTAATTCCATTATTAATTTGTTTTGGCAGTAAGGAAGCGTGAATTATTTAGTTTGTGACATTAAAATACAGCCAGTTCATTATAGATAGATAGAATTTATTGCCACACAACCAGGGTCGGTGGAATTTGGGAGTTTGGGAATTATGTGTTGGCAGGAACTGCAGATGCTGCTTTAAAGCGAAGATAGACACACAAAAGCTGGAGTAACTCAGCGGGACAGGCAGCATCTCTGGAGAGAAGGAATAGGTGACGTTTTGGTTCGAGACCCTTCTTTAGACTCAGAAAATTCACGTTACCTTTGCAGATTTTGGCTTCCAAAACAATTTCCATCATCTGCAACATCCAAGATCTAACTTAGAAATGATATCAACCCAATAATATGAAGCAGAACATTTTTGGAAGTCTTCTAACTCAATGTAGTTTGACAGTTAAACAAACATTCGATCCACGACAAACATCGGAAGTGAGGTAAATACACTACCTGGGGAATGAGAGTTAAGTGGTGAAGCAGAGAAAATCTTGAAGGAGCCAGAGGCGTTATGAGCGGAGTGAGCAGCGGCAGTGGATTTCTGAGAGGAAGAGCGAGAGGAACCAGGAGAATAGGTTGCTGAGGCAGCAGCAATTGGAGCCAAGCTGGAAGGTTGCTGGTCGGCGAGGTTGGTCTGAGGATTCCTGCCATCTGGAGGCTGTCTTTTCATGGCATTTAGAATACTTTTGCCATTAATTCCTGCAACGTTAGTGGAAAGGTAATAAAGATCCTTCTGAATCGTCTGAGTTTCTCCAGCATTTTGTATCTATCTATCTACAGCCAGTTCATATCCAGGTTTGTTTTTGATTGTCCAACCGTGGGCATGAGGTGGAGCTGCACGATACATTTTCAACTCCAGTATTCATACGGACAATTCAAAAACAGAAGGCGTTTACATGAGAGTAACAGAAGACTTGGTTGAATCATAGGTGCAAGGTACCCCTTCTGTCGTGGGGTAGACTGACTCCCCTTCCCTCACCTCCTCCCCCCTCCCCATTCTTTGCACATCCCAAATTCTGTACTTTCCACTCATCACTTTAGTTTAGAGATACAGCGCGGAAACAGGACCCTCAGCCCACTGGGTCCGCGCCGACCCGCACACTAACACTATCCTACACCCACTAGGGACAATTTTTACATTTACCAAGCCAATTAACCTACAAACCTGTACGTCTTTGGAGTGTGGGAGGAAACCGAAGATCTCGGAGAAAACCCACGCAGGTCACGGGGGGAACGCACAAGCTTCGTACAGACAGCACCGACAGATCCCGTAGTCCGGGTCAAACCCGGTTCTCCTGCGCTGCATTCGCTGTAAGGCAGCAACTCTACCGCTGCGGCACCGTTTAATTTCATGTTCCATGGATCTTGTGTTTCATGACTGACCAATTTCCCTCCTGGGATCATTATATTGTATCGCATCTTAAGATGCTGAAAAGGACATATCCCTTTATGACGTCCCAATTAATATATTGTCAGGGGCTGTGAATGTTCGGAGAACAACAAGAGTACATGCACATATCAAAAGTAAGTTTCCATCTTGATCAGTTTGGATCGCTCTGCTGTCCATTCTTTCTTGATGACAGAAAGATATCGCTTGATTGAGATGAAAAGGAAGTATCCAAATGATTTGTAGAATGAATAGGGAGATGGCCAGGATCAAGAGAGGCCATCATTTGGGGCTCTCACATCAGTTCATTGGTACAACTAAGCAAATCTTTGATAGGGACGATTTAGATAGCAATGCAAGGACCTTAAAGGGCTGCAAGCTCTCAGAAGCCTCCTTCTTGGAAACTCCAGCCCATAATAGACATTTATCTTGCAAGTTAAATCCTTAACACTGTGCAATGCACCACCAGTCTGGGCCCATCTCCTGGGGAATATATGGGATCTCATCTCGGTCATCTAAGTACTTCCATCATGTTGATGATTGTTCTGTCAAACATCTAGTAGTCAATGGCGTTCCTTGTAATGGCCCTTAGCTCCTTTCCGCAAGTTAAGGGCCTGTCCCACCAGCATGCAATTGCATACGTCTAGCGTGACCTAACGGAAGCGGGGTTCACGCTAAGTTCGCGGTAGGTACGCGCTAAGTACCCGCAAAGTTCGCGCAAAGTTTGCGCGTGACGTAATTTACGTCATACTCACCAATCAGCTGGGCAGGAAGCGAGCCTACTGAATTTGGACGTCGCACGGCGTTGGGCGGTGACGTCGTCACGCAACGGCACGCCGGGCGGTGTCGCCACACGCTAGGCGTACACCTTCAAGATACTGCGTATGCCATCAAGACTCTGCGTACTCCCTCAACGCGCCTGTGGACCGACAGGCCATTGGCGCGCGACATTTTCGGACAGTGCAGGATTTTCAGAGCCCCGCGCGATGTCGGGACCAGCCCCACACAACTCCATACACCTCCGCGCTTCGAAGTGGGACCGGCCCCGCGAGGCCGTACGCCTCATGCGACCACGTCTGGTCGCGCTACACGCATGCAATCGCATGTTGGTGGGACATGCCCTTTACTAACAGGTGCCACTCTCGTGGAAGACGGAATCTTCTCCAAGAGACTGCAGATCTCCAGCATCTGATTCCATTAAAAAAGAGTCCTGAAGTGTCTCTGTACCAACGCATCAGGCATCCTCATGCTCAACTGATACACAGCGAACTGTAGTATCGCCCCTTCAAGCTATCGTGCTGAGCAGTGTCGGCTTCCCAACAGGATACAGAATCCACCGGTCATTATGCTCCTTGCCGAGGCCTGGACTATGGCAGCCAATGCAGCATTCACCTCATGTGTTACTGCAAAACCTACAAAGTGCAGAAAGTAGGCTCTCCAAAAGGACTGAGAATAAATCCGATTCCATTATCGGCACGGGAGTACAACGGAACAGCAACTGCCTTACAGCGCCAGAGACCCTGGTTCGATCCAGGCTACGAGTGCTTGCCTGCATGGAGTTTGTACGTTCTCCCCGTGACCTGTGTGGGTTTTCTCTGAGTACTTCGGTTTCCTCCCAGATTCCAAAGGTTTGTAGTTTGAAGAAGGGTTTCAGCCCAAAACGTTGCCTATTTCCTTCGCTCCATAGATGCTGCTGCACCCGCTGAGTTTCTCCAGCATTTTTGTGTACCTTCGATTTTGCAGCATCTGCAGTTCCTTCTTAAACAGGTTTGTAGGTTAATTGGCTTGGTGCAAATGTAAGTAATTTGTCCCGAGTGTGTGTAGGATAGTGTTAAAGTGCGGGGATCACTGGTCGGCATGGACTCAGTGGACCAAAGGGCCTGTTTCTGTGCTGCATCTCTAAACTGCTCAAACTAAAGCCATGTTTTCCATGAGATCCCAACATCTGAATTCAATTATATCAAATAATGATTCTGCTATCTCTAATAACATCTCTAAAGCCACCTTTTACTGTACTTCTTCCAACACCAGTCTTTTATGAGCCCTCTTATGAATTGTTTTAACGTTTAACCTCTGCTAAATTCCACCCCATTATGACATATCCTTTTGCTTTTTCCACTCCTACCTCACTATTTTCTTAAAACCTGCTCAACATTAAGTTTTGATCAGCTTTATCAAAGAAAACTTGTGGGCCTGTCCCACTTAGGCGACTTTTTAGGCGAGTGCAGGAGACTCTGCGCTCGCCACATGGTCACCACATGTTCGCTGGTGGTCTCTGGTGAGTCTCCTTCGTGGTCGCGAGGAGTTCCCGCATTCTGGGAACTAGTCGCTGCCTCAGTACGGTCGCAGCAAATTTTTCAACATGTTGAAAATGTTTCTGCGACCGAAAATTGGTCGCCATGGAGAAAATCGATACTTTTGTAGTCGTAGTTGCAGTTGTAGTGGGGTCGCCATGTAGTTGTGGGTAGTCGAGGTAGTCGTAAGTAGTATTAGTTAATCGCCTTTGCTGACTGGGCATCTTCATTGGCTCATTGGGGGAAAAAAACGTAAGCACGAGTTTTCAAATCCAGGGATAACCGGTAATGTTTAATGCACTCCGAACTTCAAGCTGTGTATCTCTGGCTTATTAAAAGTTGTCTGGCTTCTTAAAAGTGTCTCCACTCCTTCTCCCCCCTTCTCCTCTTCCTACTCTTTCACTGTGCTAGCCGTCTTAACCGTCCTGTTCATCGTGGTGTGTGTCTGTATCACCTTGGCTTTGCACTGTGTGAATTTCAGACAGTGCTGCCCCCGCTTTCCCTGGCCCCCGCCTTTGCGGTGTGTGTGTGTGTGTGTGTGTGTGTGTGTGTGTGCGTGTGCGTGTGCGTGTGTGTGTGTGTGTGTGTGTGTGTGTGTGTGTGTGTGTGTTCCACTCTGACAGTCGCCGTTCCCAGTTCCCGGTTTTTCAGGCGACTGCCGGCGAATTGACAGTCACCAGCAGTCCGTTGAAAAATCGTCTAAGTGGAACAGGTCTTCAGACTGACCTTCAGGTCTGAAGAAGGGTCTCGACCAAAAACGTCACCCATTCCTTCTATCCAGAGATGCTGCCTGTCCCACTGAGTCACTCCAGCATTTTGTGTCTATCTTTGGTGTAAACCAGCATCCACAGTTCCTTCCTACACATTTCGTCTTCTGAATATTTCCATCATTACTTCTTATTTGTACTTTTCCTGATATTACAAATCAGATGTGCAAGATTTCCCTGAAATTTAACCAGCCATTAACTGCTATCATGTTTTCATTTTGATGTTGATGTCTACTTTCAGGATCTCCAAGAGCCCTATGGATATAAAACTGTGTTGAAATATTGCTTTGGTTAACCGATCAAACATTAAAGACAATTAGTCATTTGCTGGGAAGCACTTAATCTAATGTCAAAGTCAACAGCCTGGAGTCAATTTCCTAATGGACTCCATTTTTTGTTGGGCTGGACTCCAATACTCAAATGCATGCATTTGTCTGGCTTAATTTCCAACTAGAAGAAGGCAAGGCATTATACCTATTTGAAAATACACATAACAGCACAATTGTTGTTCAATAGAAACTTACATAAGAGGAGTATCCAAAAATTGGAATTGGCATTAAGCCCAGTGAGTGATTGAATCGTCATTTTATAATAATGTACCAGTCATCTGCTGCTATTTTCTTTAAAACATGAATCCTCAAAGCTTTAAGTTTGACATAATTGTTAATACGGAAGCATTATTTTATGATATGGACATGTTTATAGCTTAAGGGAAATCGAGGCACAAAGCTAATGGGTTAGAGCCACTGAACGACAAAATGCGCAGCAGATTTGAGAATCTATTGAGGCAGGCATGTTGCATGCTAGTCAGCAATGGTAGACACAAAATGCTGGAGTAACTCAGCGGGACAGGCAGCATTTCTGGAGAGAAGGAATGGGCGACGTCTTCTGCAGACTAGTCAGCAGTGGATTTAGATGAAGGATCTGAGATAGATTTGCTGCCACCATGAACCAAGCCATAATGGGAAATGAATTCTGGAGGGAAAAATAGATATTCAGCATGCAGTTTTGAGCAGTTGAGCCGAAGATACCATAGTACTGTGACAATGCACAGAATGAAAGGCAGAGTGGGTGTGGAGAGGATGTTTCCACTGGTGGGAGAGTCCAAGACCAGAGATCACAGCCTCAGAATTAAAGGGCACTTTTAGAAAGGAGGTGGGGAGGAACTTCGTTAGTCAGAGGGTAGTTAATCTGTGGAACTCATTGCCACAGAGGGCTGTGGAGGCCAAGACAGTGGATATTTTTAAGGCACAGACAGACAAATTCTTGATTAGAACAGTGTCAAGGGTTATGGGCAGAAGGCATGAAAATGGGATTAGGAGGCAGAGATCAGCCATGATTGAATGGCGGAGTAGACTCGATGGGCCAAATGGCCTAATTCTACTCAAAGGGCCGAATAGCCTACTCCTGCACATATTGTCTATTCCTTGAACTTGTGAATCAAATTAATTAGTAATCATAACCTAATGGATGGAATGTAATGCTGCTAAATATATACACGTACACCAACATGCAGTAGCATCTGAAGAGGTGGCACAAAGCAAATCAGAATGACAAAACACAGGTACAGTATCTTATTCCGCTAGGAATCTAATGAAGACTGTCGAAGATGGCCTGTGTTGAAGACTGCTTCCACAAAGTGAAAGAGTTTTAAACTTGTGGTCTGAGTAGGTGAATCCTCCTCTCATTTGTCAATCAGCAATGGAGGAGCAACCACAAATGAAATTGCAACTGAGCCCTTTCATCTACTTTCTGAGATTTGTATTTTCTATGTGGGATGATGGGTCTGGAGTGGAATCTCTGTCATTGTGAGATGGAGCCTGTAGCAGTGAAAGTTATGGTGGAAAGGTCTCAGCTAGTAAAGGTCAACATTAGCTTTTGACCGGCAAGACAACATTCATCATACGGAGGATGCGGGGAAAGAGAACAGAAGTCGAGCAGTTAGAAGGGCACCCAGATTACCTCTCGGAAAGTGTCTCTTGCTGAATTAAGGGGCTGAAGAGGCAGACGGGTAAACAGCGGGGCCAGGAGGCTCCAGCAGATGGTCGGACAGGCTGTGCAGAAAGAGCTGGCCGTGGCAATCAGTACAATCTCTTCATCTCAAGAACGGCTGCAAAGTGCCGTAAGAGGTTTATCAACAGTTCAACTTGCCATTGTAAGAGCATGGCTATAAGTTCTCCACTGCTCCTTACACATCATGCTTTATCATGCGTTAGGCATGCAGGTGCAGCAGGCAGTAAAGAAAGCGAATGGTATGTTAGCTTTTATTGCAAAAGGATTTGAGTATAGGAGCAGAGAGGTTCTACTGCAGTTGTACAGGGTCTTGGTGAGACCACACCCGGAGTATTGCGTACAGTTTTGGTCTCCAAATCTGAGGAAGGACATTATTGCCATAGAGGGAGTGCAGAGACGGTTCACCAGACTGATTCCTGGGATGTCAGGACTGTCTTATGAAGAAAAGACTGGATAGACTTGGTTTATACTCTCTAGAATTTAGAAGATTGAGAGGGGATCTTATAGGAACTTACAAAATTCTTAAGGGGTTGGACAGGCTAGATGCAGGAAGATTGTTCCCGATGTTAGGGAAGTCCAGGACAAGGGGTCACAGCTTAAGGATAAAGGGGAAATCCTTTAAAACCGAGATGAGAAGAACTTTTTTCACGCAGAGAGTGGTGAATCTCTGGAACTCTCTGCCACAGAGGGTAGTTGAGGCCAGTTCATTGGCTATATTTAAGAGGGAGTTGGATGTGGCCCTTGTGGCTAAGGGGATCAGGGGGTATGGAGAGAAGGCAGGTACGGGATACTGAGTTGGATGATCAGCCATGATCATATTGAATGGCGGTGCAGGCTCGAAGGGCCGAATGGCCTACTCCTGCACCTAATTTCTATGTTTCTATGTTTCTATGTTTATGCTCTCACACCTGCACCTCAAGGAAATTGAAAGCCCTGTCCCACTGTACGAGTTCATTCACAAATTCTCCCGAGTTTGCCCTGATTCGAGCTTGGAGAATTACGGTAATGGCCGCTCGTAGGTACTCGGGGCTCTCGTGGACATTTTGCAACATGTTGAAAAATCTTCACGAGTCTTCCCGAGCTTACCGCATTTCCCAAGTACCTGCCGTTAGCGTTACGAGCTGCTAAGAGACGTCCCCGAGCTCCGACGTAAATTCTACGTGCTTACCACGAGTTTGATTTTGTTTTTTAACTCGGGAGAGCTCTTGAATGAACTCGTACAGTGGGACAGGGCTTTAAGTTTGGACAAACATCATGTTCTTAAAATTCTCAACCAATGTCTGCACTGGTAACAATCCCGGGCGGTGTGCCAATGCGAACCATCTAAAGGAATAAACACATCTTCACATCCTGTTCAAAGCACTCAAGTAGCCATTTACCGTGTCCTTAAAGCTGCCTCTTCTCTCTCTAAATGAAAGCCTGGCTCACAGTCAGTATCACAGTTCAATTAGGGAGAAGCAACAATGGGAATTCTGCAGGCATCGTGCAGCAAAGGACAGACTAAACTATGGAAACGACAAATAGCAGAGTGTGTAGGTGGCCTGGTTGTCAGGTAACAGGTAACACGTAACAGTTAGGAAATGGACAATACTATCTTATCAAGTTTTATCAAAAAAATATCAGCTTGATTAGAGAACATTGTAATCATTTAACGATACAAATTAGTGTCAAATTATTACAATGGTCTTTAATCAAGCTGATATTATTTTCAAAATAATATAAGGGCATGTCACAACAGGCACAGTCCATCAAGCCTTTCTATATTTCACAACAGACTGGAAGTCTAGCATGTTGCAGCACATAAAAATAATGTAGTCTAGATAGCTGTGGGAGTCAGTAGATTTATCAGAATCAGAATCAGAATCAGATTATTCGCCAAGTATGTTTTGCAACATACGAGGAATTTCATTGGCCAGGTCAGTCATACAATAAAAAGCAACAGACACAAAACCACATCCACCACAGTGACTCCTGCACATTCCTCACTGTGATGGAAGGCAAAATAAAGTTCAAGTCCTTCCCTTAGTTCTTCCTTGGTCGTGGGCCTCGAGCCTCCGTTGACGGGACGGTCTAGACTCCCGTAGCTGGCGGCGTTTGGGCCCTCCGCGTCGAGGCGTTCAGCTCCCGCATCGGAGGGGTGTCAGCTCCCCCGTGCCGGGCGATCAAACCTCGCGTCGGGGCTGGTCGAACCTTCTGTGATGTTAATAGATTTCAGTCGATAATCTATCTCTTGTGATGGAGACGGCGAGATTAAGAAATAGTAGGGAGATGTCGGAGATGATCCAAGTGCATCTGAGTGCAGGATGGAAATCAGTCGTTGTTGAAGTCAGTGTGTTCTGCATGGGTGCAGGGGGTATTAACGGGATCCATATTAACGGGACGGTGGAACGTGTTTCCAGCTTCAGGTTTCTGGGGTTCAACATCTCCGATGACCTCTCTTGCACCCACAATACTTCAATACTGGTCAAGAAGGCTCACCAGCGTCTCTTCTTCCTGAAGAGACTGAAGAAGGTCTATCTATTTCCTCAGATTCTGGTGAACTTCTACCGCTGCACCATCGAGAGCATCCTTACCAACTGCATCACAGTATGGTATGGCAACTGTTCTGTCTCCGACCGGAAAGCACTGCAGAGGGTGGTGAAAACTGCCCAACGCATCACCGGTTCCTCACTCCCCTCCATTGAGTCTATCCAAAGCAAGCGATGTCTGCGAAGGGCGCTCAGCATCGTCAAGGACTGCTCTCACCCCAACCATGGACTGTTTACCCTCCTACCCATCCGGGGGGCGCTACAGGTCTCTCCATTGCCGGACCAGCAGGTCCAGGAACAGCTTCTTCCCTGCGGCTGTTACACAACTTAACTCTGCACCTTGGTGATTGCCAGTCACTCCCCTCCCCCCCCCCGCCCCCACTCCTGACACTCCTTCCCTCAGAAAAATTTGCACTACTGCTACTGTTTGTACACATATATATATTGCTGTTCCATTATTCTATGTTCGCTCTTCTGGGTGAGATGCTAACTGCATTTTGTGGTCTCTGTACTGTACACTGCACAATGACAAGAAAGATTGAATCTGAATCTGAATCTGAGGTAGCACCAATGCAGTTGTCAATGTAAAGGAGATATAGTTCGGGGGTAGGGCCAGTGTACGCCTGGAACAGGGATCATTCGACATACCCTACAAAGAGGCAGGCATAGCTGGAGCCCATGCAAGAGCCCATAGTTACGGCTTGGTTAAAAAAGAAAATGTAATCTCAATAGCTGTGGGAGTCAGTTGGTTTATAATATATATCAGTCGATAGTCTATCACCTGTGATGGAGACGGTGAGATCAAGAAACAATATGGAGATGGAACCTGAAGAAGGGTCTCGACCGGAAGCGTCATCCATTCCTTCTATCCAGAAATGCTGCCTGTCCCGCTGAGTTACTCCAGCAATACGTGTCCATCTTCAGTCTAGGATGATCAGACTTGTTAAGATGACACATTGGAGAATGCCCCAATTAAACCTGTCACTCGCACATCTGCCTGGTGCAAATAGCAAGGTGAAAGAGCAAGGAAGGCTGCGTGGCAGGAATGGTTGAGTGAGAAGCATTTCCACCGGCCAAGACCGCAGGAAGAAGGAAGTACAAGGGAAGGATAATGCAACTAGTAAAATGGTACTTGGCCAAGAACACAAGGGGCCAATTACTGGAGGACAAAACTGAGGAGCTTTAATTGCTTAGAAAATGGACCCATCACCTTGCTGGTAAACAATTGAGATGTAAGACTGTTGAGGGGAATACTTTATAGTGCAGAATGCCGCCCATTTACACACTACATCCAAGAGAAAATAAACAAAAATGCTGGAGTTACTCAGCTGGCCAGGCAGCACCTCTGGAGAAGCTGCAGCATGTTTCAGGTCGGGACCCTTCTTGTAACACGGAGGAGAAGGTTGGAAAAGAGGTGGGGGTGGGGCAAAGCCTGGCAAGTGATAGGTGGATACAGATGAGGGAGGTTGTTCATTGGTGGATGGTTGGACAAAGAACAAAGCGTGAGATAAAGATACAAGGATCGAACATGGCAGCCTGATCATCAGAGGAAGGAATATAGGTGTGGGCGGGGGGAAGGGGAGGTGGAGGAAAGGGTGTGTGCATCCAGACGGAGCATAGGGAAGAGGAGGAGGAAAAACTCCTTTACTTCGTCATAACCGAGTGTAGACTGAGCGACTATTCAATCAAACACTTGCACTCGGTCCACCAAGGCCTGCAGGACCTCCCGGATATGAACCATTTTATCTACCTTACCCATTTCAGAGGCCGTTTCTCTGGATGCTTTCAAGCGAGAGCTTGATAGGGCTCTTAAAGATAGTGGAGTCAGGGGATATGGGGAGAAGGCAGGAACGGGGTACTGATTGGGGATGATCAGCCATGATCACATTGAATGGCGGTGCTGGCTCGAAGGGCGAATGGCCTCCTCCTGCACCTATTATCTATTGTCTATTGACTTCTGCGTCCTGGGCCTCTTCCATTGCACGAGATTATAATGCACAAAAATAATTTTGGATTTTTTTTAGTATTCATTCATTGTATTTTAACTTATTAAGTATTGAAGCTATCTGTGGAAATGTGTGGTGTTATGTCTGTCTTGAAGCTGTTGTGGCACTGTAATTTCCTGTAAAGGATTATTAAAGGTTATTCAATTCAATTCAATTCAATTCATGGCCACATGCAAACTGGAGCTACTGCACCTCATATGGCACGGGTCACTTACAACCCAATGGTGTAAACATTGAATTCTCTCACTTTAGGTAACTAAACTACAAACACTTCCCTTACCCCCCCCCCCCCCCCCCCCCCGCTCCTTTTTTCCCAGTGCCCCACATGGATGGACACCCATTTCTCCCTTCCCCCCATTCACTTTCACCTATATTCCCGCCTCTTACCTCACATTTCACACTTTTTCTATCCTTCTCTATCTCCCACTGTTTGCCTTTCCATCTCGGCCCTTGGTCCAAGCACCTGCAATCCCAACTTCATCCACCTATCACTTCTTAGCCACACCTCTATCTACCCCTCCCCCCCCCCCCCCCCCAACCCCACTACAATCAGCATGAAGAAGGATCGCAACTCAAAATATTGCCTATCCACATTCTTCAGAGATGCTGCCTGATACACTGAGCTACTCCAGCTTTGTTTTTTTATTTGTAAACCAGCATCAGTAGGTCCTTGAGTCAACATTAAAGTACTGAAGATTTTTAAGATGCTTCTGAGGAATTGACACATCCTGGGTAAATGTTCTCATTGCCTATAGATTAACCCTTATTAACTGGGGCTCCACGGAGCCCACCTAAAGCTGCTCTTCGACAATGGACCTCGGTTCTCCAGTCAGCTCTTCAGGAATTTCTCAAAAAACTGGGACATTCACCATATTACCAGTAGCCCCGAGCACCCGCAGTCTAACGGCCTGGCTGAGCGCGCGGTAAAAAGTGCAAAAGAACTAATAGAACGCTCACACAGGGCCGGCTCTGATGTGTATCTCGACTTAATCAACCTACGGAATATTGTTCCGCGACCCTCTCCTGGGATCTGCAGCCGAACGGCTCATGTCACGGCGAACCCGCTCCACTCTGCCTATGGCCAAGCAACTACTAAAACCACAGGTTCGCTCGTCGTCAGTTATCCAATCCCAGCACCAACGCCGCCGCGACATACAAAGAAAATACTGCGATAAAACCAGCTCTCCGCTTTAACCAATCAACAAGGGACAGGTTGTCCGTTTGCGGTCACTCCGAGGATGAGACCGCCTCGGTGTCATTCTGGGGCGGTCGTAACCCACCAACACCTCCTTCCAGTTAATGAACCAGCACCTCCATGTCCCGACCCGGACCAGCTTCCCTCACGCTCTGCGAATGCTGCTCCAGAGGTTCCTCTGCCGGTGCCAGCGCCATCCCTGCCTTGCCCGGTGCCCCAATCTCCGCCAATGTCTTCTCCCCCGCGCTCACCTGATATGGGACTTGCTCCCCCAGTGAAGGATGAGTTGTCTGCTGGAGGTTATTATCGTACACATCCAGGTCGTGTCTGCAAGCCAAACCCGCTAATGGGAAAATCTACTGGCTATAACTGAACTGTGCATGGCATGTTTAGTTTATGTACTCTCATATGCAATAAAATAATAAATGCCGCACCTTATACAGTGTTTTATATTTACTCCACTAACCACTATATATGCTTTACTTCTTCAAGAGGAAGGATGTAGATTAACCCTTATTAATTCATGCTATTTATAACCTTCACCACATATATATGCATGCCACCCTTTACAGAGTATTACGGTACTACACAAAGACTCCATCTCTCTCTGTCGCTCGGGGCCAGTTAGTAACTCAGAGACTGCTGCTGTCCTTTTATCGGTGCTCCATTGAGAGCATACTAACATACTGTGTATGCGTGTGGTACACCAGCTGCACAGCGGCTCAGAGGAAAGCGCTCCAGAGGGCCATTGACAACGCCCAGAGGATTGTCGGCTGCCCTCTCCTTACCTTGGAGGACTTACACAGTTCCCGCTGCACCAAAAAAACCCAGAATATCATAAAGGACATTTCCCACCCCGGACACTCCCTGTTTGAACTGTTGCCGTCAGGCAGACGGTACAGATCTACAAGGACAAGGACAAATAGACTAAAATACAGTTTTTACCCCACTGCTATAAAAGCACTAAATGTAGCCGCCAAGGAACGCAGGGGCGATACAGACTAAGGGACTGTGGTACACTGTGAAATCGACAGGATGGAGGGTTGGGTGTGTATGCGTGCTTTGTTCGTGATATTTATTTAGTTGTTTATCTTTAATATTTTACCTTGTATGTATCGTTAGCTTTTAGAAATGTTTGAATGCTGCACTGACTGGCTGACATTTTAAATTTCGTTGTACATGGTTCATGTTACAATGACAATAAAGAAACTATTCTATTCTATTCTAAGCAAGACGCAAGCAGAAACTGACAGTTGAAATGCTCTAGTGCACTTGATGAAATAAAGTAGGACTTTATCATGGGTCCTCATCCTTCCTTTATCATGAATGTGTTTTTATTCATTGAGCCAACAATAAACATTGCCTCCACTAAAGTTTTAAGTTATTCAATTGATGTCAAAGTTGAGATTGTGTCAAGTTGAGAAGATTTGCAGACATTTTCAACCTCTCATTACTGAGGTCTGAGGTTCCCATCTGCTTTAAGAGGGCATCAATAATACCGGTGCCCAAGAAGAGTAAGGTGACGTGCCTCAATGACTCGGCCAGTGGTACTAACTGTGGTGATGAAGTGCTTTGCGAGGTTGCTTGTGGTGCAAATCAACTCCTACCTCGACAAGAACCTCGACCTACTGCAGTTTGCCTACCTACAGATCGACAGAGAATGCGATCTCACTGACTCTCCACTCCGCACTGGACCACTTGGACAATTACAGATGGTGATGGTATAGAAGTGAGGTTGACTGATTGACCAAATGGTACCAGCACAACAACCTGGCTCTCAACATCAGTAAAACCAAGGAACTGATTGTGGACTTTGGAAGAGGGAGGATGGGGATCCATAACCATGTTTATATCAACAGGTGAAGAGAGTTAAGGGCCTGTCCCACTTGCAGATGGCGCGCAAAGATTATGCACATCCCAAAATCCTGGGGCGCCGCACACAACTGCACGTCGCTGCCTACATCACCAAGCACCATGCGTGCCATGCGCGCATCATGTGCGTGGCATAACGCACGCGTTGTGCATTGTGACGCGTAAATGATGATGCATAAATTACCCGCAAATGATGCCCAAGTGGCACAGGCCCTTTAAAAGCTTCAAATTCCTGGGCGTGCATTTTTCTGAAGATCTTTCCTGGACCCAGCACACTGATGCAATTAGAAAGAAAGCACATCAACGCCTCTACTTCCTGAGAAGATTACGGAGAGTCGGTTTGTTAGAGTGGATTCTCTTGAACATCTACAGGTGTACAGCAGAGAGTATATTGGCTGATTGCATCATGGCCTGGTTCGGCAACTTGAATGACTGGATTTACTGGAGTCGCTGTCTCAAAAAGGCAGCCAGCATCATCAGAGACCCACACCGTCCTGGGCATCATGTTCCTGGGCAAGACATCAAAAGAAATGAGAATCAAGGAAAATTGTAGAATAGATCATTGTTAGCTAGAAGGTTTGAAAGGTTGAACAAGTTAGGGCTTTATTCTTTGGAGTGCAGAAGGTTAAGGGGGGACTTGATAGAGGCTTTTAAAATGATGAGAGGGATAGACAGAGTTGACGTGGAAAAGCTTTTCCCACTGAGAGTAGGGAAGATTCAAACAAGGGGACATGACATGAGAATTAAGGGACTGAAGTTTAGGGGTAATATGAGGGGGAACTTCTTTACTCAGTGAGTGGTAGCGGTGTGGAATGAGCTTCCAGTGAAGGTGGTGGTGGAGGCAGGTTCGTTTTTATCATTTAAAAATAATTGGATAGTTATATGGATGGGAAGGGAATGGAGGGTTATGGTCTGAGCGCAGGTATATGGGACTAGGGGAGATTATGTGTTCGGCACGGACTAGAAGGGTCGAGATGGCCTGTTTCCGTGCTGTAATTGTTATATGGTTATATGGTTATAAGGTGACAAGAAAGCAAACAGAGATTCTCCGAGCTAAATTACTTATTCCTTGATTCGCATCTCTTTTGATATCTTGTTTTCACTCCTTATCCTTCCTTATGTTTCCCTCTCTCCTGTCTATCAGTCTGAAGAAGGGTCTCGATCCGAAACATCACCCATTCCTTCTCTTCAGAGATGCTGCCTGTCCCGCTGAGTTACTCCAGCTTTTTGCGTCTATCTTCAGTGTAAACCAGCATCTGCAGTTCCTTCCTCCACATCGTTCTTGGCACCCATGATTCAATTACATTTCACTGAGGTAGCCTTTTAATGAACAGAATAGTAGAGAGCAGAAATAAAAAAAACACAGAAAATGCAAGAAAGCTCAGTTGGTCAGAGACCATTAATGGAAAGAGAAAGAGATCTTCTTATCGAGTCCACACACCAGATTAGAAACTGAACACACTTCTTGGCATCTGCATACAATGGTGTCTGTCTTGTTGCTTCTTGTGCGTCTTGTGCATGGTGGTGGAAAGATTGATGAAAACCACGATGTGCACGCTCTTTCCTTGACCCCGACTGTTAATGTTTCTGAATGAAATCCCTTCCACTGAACTGAGGCAGGTAAAAAAGCTTATCTGTGTCGGAAGGAACTGCAGAAGGAACAGGCATCATCTCTGGAGAGAAGGGGTGGGTGACATTTCGGGCCGAGACCCTTCTGGTGCAGGCAGCCTCCACATTACGGCGATTGGGTTACTGAAATTTACTTTTGCGGAAATCACAAATCGCAACCCAAAATATTTACGATATGCGATAAAATTCACTCAAAAAAATACAACAAACAGTTTTTTCAACTTGCATTATTTGATGCATGCTTGAAAGACACAGTTCCCTTGTTAAAGAAAATCACTAGACCGACCACTTTCTGGGAATACAATGCCACCCCCTCCCACAAACATGGAAGTCAACTGTGTCCAAAACTAAGGTGGGAAAGCGGAATTTTGGGAAATGATAACACTTTGGAATTGGTAGCACGCTATTGGAATTTTTAGCACTTCATCAGAAAATGAGCCTCTGTCCTTTAAACAAAATGATCCTTCCACAATGTTGGTGGTCAGTGTTATAGGAATTTATGCGAAAGACAATGAGATGAAAGTCTGATATTGTGGATGCATCCAAAAAAAAAGAGCATACTTGGACTCACTGGCCCACTCCCTCCAAAATGTAGACAACTGATGGGTCTATCCAGCCGGCTGGACAGGATGCACACAAGGATTCTGATGGAATTGTATTATCTACGCACAATATTTCTGTGAATCGCTCCATGTCAAGCTGTTGCTTTCGCCATCCAAGGACATCTTTCTCAAATTGATTTGACTGGGAGTGACATTGGCCTGCTCTAATTTAATACCCAGTTGATGCTGGACGCTTCCACATTCAGTTTTCTCCCGTATTTTCTTGATGCCATTTAGGCACTTGCTAGCCCATTCATATGGTCATTAGGAATAGGAGCAGAATTAGGCCATTTGGCCCATCAAGTCTACTCCGCCATTCAATCATGGCTGATCTCTCTCCCTCCTAGACCCTTACTACTGCCTTCTCCCCATAACCTCTGACACCTGTACAAATCAAGAATCTATCTATCTCTGCCTTAAAAATATAATAATAATAATAATAATAACTTTATTTATAAAGCGCTTTTAGACAACATCAGTTACCACAAAGTGCTGTACATGGGAAGTCGACAAAAAGTTATTACAAACTACTAAAACCATTAAGACGACAGGACTATAAAAACAGTAAAAATTAAAAGACATTAAAAGCACTAAAAACAGGAACAATGTCTCAGCCAGTGTCGAAAGCCAGTGAATAAAAGTGAGTTTTTAGGGAGGATTTAAAGATATCCACAGACTTGGTCTCCGCAGCCTTCTGTGACAAAGAATTCCACAGATTCACCACTCTCTGACTAAAGAAATTTCTCCTTGTGTTCCTACAAGAATGTCTGAGGCTAATACCTCTAGTCCTAGACTCTCCCACTAGTGGAAACATCCTCTCCACATTCACTCTATCCAAGCCTGAGGGCAGATAAGAGTCAACCAGCTCGAGATCTCTGGACTCATCTACGACCCAGGCAATGTAAGGACAGATTTGTAAGGACAAGGCAAGGACAGGTTTATCCAGCGCAACAAGTAGACAAAATAATGACAGCATTCTCAAATCTAATTCCTCCCAAATGTTAAACGTCATTTATCTCATCATTCTGAGGCATTTAAGCAAATGCCTTTGTCAGCGGATCCTTCTTAAAGGACCTTTTATTTAAGCAAAACCTTCCGATTCATATCCTTGAGACACCACTGTGTTGACATTTGACGATCAAACCACTGAAACTGATCGTCAGTCAAATACTAAATGGAATAACTGCAATAGTTCTTCAATTAAAGCATTGTCCATTGTGTGAATTTCTGCCTGAAATTTGTGACATCTTGTTTTTTTTTTGTTTTTGCAATATTTTACAATTATAATGCATGGCTGCTACTCTCCCATGCCTTTGTGCTTTCAGTACACCACCATTTATCATGCCTATTCACAACTGTGCATCATTCCGGAGAACTTCAAAACACCCAAGCAGATCTAAATCATTTACTTCACCCATGAAACCACAGCAAGCTGTAGCAAATTAATATTGGGTTGAAAGAAGTGAACATTAGGTGGACAAGTGGTCATTTGTTAAATCTTACAGCATCATCGGAGCAGGCAATGGTGAGACATTGCATCATGTGTCGCAAAGGGCAGGGATGATCTAATGGAATAAGAGTTAAGCATGTGATTAAAAGATGAGAGTCAGTGGCTTGTACTGGAGTTTGATAATAACCTAGAAAAAAAAAAGCAATGTTCAAAACAACGCAGGCAGGATAATGAAAGTGCCAATACACTTCAGGCCAGACATGCCTGATGTGAGCATTTCATAGGATTGCTTATTCACCTTGCAGGGTTGCCAATACAGTGGCAACAGAAAATCTCAAGGAAGGTGAATGTTTGACAAGAAAATAGTAAGATTAAACGAGCTTACCAGTTTGAAGTTTGATCTTTATTTTATGAGGAGTTACGATGAGCGATTACGTGAAGACGAACCACGCCAGTCCGCATGCGCGTCAATCTTCAAAGCAGCGGTGTGAAATCACAGATAACAGTAGTCGAAGTAACATAGTAAGACTTAGAGAAGACTAGAACTACCAGATGACCTTTATGATACGAGGGTTGGGAGCGGAGGGCACGCAATCGCTCATCGTAACTCCTCATAAAATAAAGATCAAGCTTCAAACCGGTAAGTTCTCGTTTAATCTTACTATTTTACTTCGGAGTCACGTGAGTGATTCCGTGAAGATTTCAAAGCTCTGTGATTTCATGCCGTGAAAAAGTCCACACAAACACAACTGCATCAATTGACCATAGATCAGGGAAACATTGATAAAGCATACAGACATGACAAGGATTTTAAACATGCTGCTGCTATTTAATGAACAAATAATAATTATAGTAGCCCATGTCATTCGGGAGCAACTGTAAAATAGACCCTAAAATAGAGATGGCAAATACCCCTGAACTGGCTATGGGTTATTATAAAATGTTTGGAAAGCTCGTTCGTTAGACCATCCTGCAGTCGCTAGGATGTGGTCCAGTGGAGCGTACATAACCCTTGCTGTTGATGTTGTAGCAGCCCTGGTGGAGTGAGATTAGAAACTATTAGTATCTACTCCTGCATAACCCATAAGCCAAAACCTTGTTTTAACCACCTGGAGATGGTCTGAACTGATAGCTACTTAAGAGATTTTTCATAACTAACAAACATTGCTGGTATCAGAGCCTCTAAGGCTCTAGGTGACCTTGACATATTGTCGTAAATGTGTGACCACACATAACCGAAGGTCTATGGGGTATGCCACGAAAGCTAGTTTGAGACCTGACACCCCTGGGCTGCTGTACTTAACTAAATCCTAAACGTAAAATATTATATTATTTACAGGTATAACCATCCTGTACAGTCGCAATTTATATAATGACTGGACCTGTTGCGCTGAGACCAGCGCCCTGAGCATAGCTACCTTATGAGAGCCAGGCTAAAGATAAGGATGTAGCTAGAGCCCCCTGGTGAAGTAGTGTTTAACACAATGTCAATATCCCATAATTCCGTGTGCTCAGACCTGAGAACTTGTGTTAAATATATCCTTTATAAACTAGATATTAGAGGGTGAGGCACGACAGAGTGGGTCCCGCTCGCTACAGCAAATATGATGAGAAGACACGTTGGGCTCAGTTAATGGCTTTATAACTTGATTTATTGTCAAGGGCCGATTTGAAATAATCTCCAAGACGTCAGTAATCTGAGTATTTCAACAAAACGCTTTTCATCTCCTGACGAGGAGAATGTACTGATTTTTTGGCGTATGTGGTCCCTGCACTCTGCAGTGACCACATACATGGATTGGTCTGACAATCGGAGCCGCAGGAGTAGTCTTTTCAGCGTCTGCAAGTCAACAAATTGATTTTATCATGCAGGGGCTGGTTCCCGAGTCACAGGCTGGACCAGCAAAGTTTTATGTTTAGGATAACCATATAAGGTTCTATTATATTCCCAACATAAACGGGAGCCATGGCTGCATAGACCAGTCAGATAGTACAAACCCTGAAGTGGGATCTTGCTAAAATTATTGCAATACCCGACTGATGAGGCAAAATGGAGAAAGACATAAAAGAACATTCCTCCCCCATGTAGCGAGAATGTATCTCTCGCCACTGTGAACCACATATTTGTACAACCGGTCAATGAGCCTGGATATAAACCTATCGATATTCGGTGTTTCATCGAGCCATAATGTCATAAAATACTTTGTGATACAACATCCATTCTGTGTTGTCATTGATTTTACGTGATGATACACCAGCGCCAACTGAGGTTAGGTAAATATGACGGGATACTTTGCCTGGATTGCACGCACGTGACTAACATACGCCACAGTGTATCAATTTGGATTTGAGCATGCAATTTATGCATATTCGCACAAATACCCTTCACCCATATACTGAACATAGTGTCTATAGGTATTTGATACCAATGACTGGAGAATTGGTAACTCATGCAAAATCCCTTCTGCCTCCGTGACTGGAGATGGCATTCATAATTTCCCATCTTTGAAAACTGGCATCAGTTTGTAACATAACTGAAGATTTAGTGACCAAAACCTATTGGAACAATGCTGAATATTGTTTGTTCACCATTGTGACTTTGGTAGCTTTAGCTGATTATAGCATAGGTCTGTTAACAATTACCTATATGGCACCTGAGAGGTTACTACTTTGCACGTTGTAATTTCTGATAATACAAAGGCCCAATTTGCACAGATAAAACACAGCTGCTATATTGCCAAATTGCTCTTGATGAATAGAATGCTGTTTCATAACAACAAGGTTGTTACAGACTTCTATTGTTTCCAATCTCTTGCCCCAAGGGCGGAGTCACAGTACAAATTAATTATTAAAGGTAAATCCCAATGCTAGTTGGTATCAACCTAAATTTAACTTGATTGATGAGGAACCTCAATTTCCCAATTATAGTTTGAGGCTGGAACAGTTGATTTTAACAACATACAGCCTTTAGAATATCATCCAGATAAGCGAGAACAAGTGTTTTTGAGCTTTTGACAGTTCAAGCACTGGTTTAGTAATTTGGTAACTAACCTGGGAACTGAAGTTAGCCCATTTTGCAACCCTTAACTGTTATCATTGTCCCATCCAGATAATTTTCAAATGTCTCCAAGGGCCCCTGAGAATGGAAATCAGTTGTTTAACAGTAGTAAACATAGAAACATAGAAATTAGGTGCAGGAGTAGGCCATTCGGCCCTTCGAGCCTGCACCGCCATTCAATATGATCATGGCTGATCATCCAACTCAGTATCCCTGTACCTGCCTTCTCTCCATACCCCCTGATCCCCTTAGCCACAAGGGCCACATCTAACTCCCTCTTAAATATAGCCAATGAACTGGCCTCAACTACCCTCTGTGGCAGAGAGTTCCAGAGATTCACCACTCTCTGTGTGAAAAAAGTTCTTCTCATCTCGGTTTTAAAGGATTTCCCCCTTATCCTTAAGCTGTGGTCCCTTGTCCTGGACTTCCCCAACATCGGGAGCAATCTTCCTGCATCTAGCCTGTCCAACCCCTTAAGAATTTTGTAAGTTTCTAACGACGTACCATATTCTGAAATCTATGTTGCACATGCGAGTTAACTCAAGGATGAACTGACATACTCCTTTGTTCACAAAGAACAGGCCATGCCTGTCATAATTCCGTGCCCGCCCTGAACGACAACTCTGACCAGATTCCCGAGCCTATCATGAAAGGCAATCCTGGCCGTAATACTGAGCCTGCCTCGAAAGACAACTCTGGCTCCAATTCCAAGCCACGCTTGGAACGCTTGTATACTGTGCAAAATAAACCAATCACATGTTATCATTTTCATTTGCACAAAACAAGTGTAAATATCATCAACTTGTAAATGGTCCACATACCCCATCTTTTGGAAGAACCAGACCCACGTATCTCCATGGTTACCGGTGGTCTTGTGGTAGGCCCCAGATGTGGGTTCTATTCCTGTCCTTGATTGGAGAGTAGGACTGGTAGGGTGTGTGGACCCATATTTCCTGAGCCTGGCTTGAACCTTGGCCCTGAAAGACCTATGCCCAGCTTTCAAGCTGCCACCAGCTTTTTAGTGAACTGCTTACTGCCAATAAGGCGTGGGGTGTGTCGTTGCCGAAACGATGAGGCTTGGTTCGTCGTTGGTTCCTTGATTAGGCCAACAACTTTTGCCTCCTCATCCAGGTATACCTGTTGGATAAGTCTTACCTGAAGAGAAGATTCGGCAGCTGGTTTCATTTCCTGGATTTCATGTCTCCAATGTCACCCCTGATAGCGCTGTTCACTGCTGGTACTTGTAGCGTGATGAGAACTCTAGCCCCCTCTGCTCCAGTATGTTCCACGGACATACTTTCGAGTTTGAAGTCAGTTACGCACTGACCACTCGCACTCCCCTCCACAGAGAGGGAGATTCGTAGGCAGCCCTGAAACAGGTGCTGCCGCAGGCCCCTGAGGCTACCTGCCCTGACATGGCCCCTCCTACGGACCTATATCAGGATTTTTGCTCCGAGTCAGGTAGGAACTGACCCCGAAATCTCTCCTCCTCCAAGAGGGAGACATTAAGCAGCCCTGAAACAGGTGCCACTGGTGCGGGCTCTCAAAGAGGCCAGCGCTGACACAACCCTTCCTGTTGGAGTGTATCTAAGTGGAGCAACCTTTCCATCAGGTGCTCCATGTGGGTTTAAATGTCCTCAGACGATACCCATTGAAGGAGGGGAAACCTCCTGGGTCGAGTCTAAAGGCCTGACCGACTTACCCCCTTTCCGGGTACCATAGCGGTCTGGGAGCCGCTGACTCCGCTGTCAGCGACTCGGATGGCGAGACCAACATCCTCCTGGTCTTACCCCATTTCCGGGTACCATAGCGGTCTGGGAGCTGCTGACTCCGCTGTCAGCGACTCGGATGGCGAGACCGACTTACCTCTGGTTTACCCCATTTCCGGGTACCATAGCGGTCTGGGAGCCGCTAACTCCGCTGTCAGCGACTCGGGTGGCGAGACCAACATCCTCCTGGTCTTACCCCTTTTCTTGGGAAACTCCCCTCCTGGGTGTCGCTGACCTCCTTGTCAGCGACTTGGGAAGAGAACCCGATGGCCCCCGGCTACCGGGGTCCGGGGGTCCGGGGTCCGGACCGGGATCTGCCCATGGTCCGGGCTTCACCCCCAGCAGGAAAATTCTATGACAGAGTTTCCAGCAAAACAAAACAAACCTGGAATTAAGTTTTTTAAAACTTACCTGCAGGTTTAAACTTACCGCTGGTGGAGCTGCACCCCTGCCAACATGATGACGCCCATGCGGACTGGCGGGGTTCTTCTTCACGGAATAACTCACGGGACTCCGAAGTAAAATGTCCTGATTGGCTGGGGAAACGATGTGAGCTTCAGGGTAGCCAATGACCTTCTTGCTCAGTTCCTTGGAGACAAAGCTGAGAGCAGCTCATTTTTGAGCCTCAATTTGGAGGACTCCAAAAGGAAACTCAAAGGCTAATCTTCTGACGGTGTGGCCTTCTAGAGCCTGGTGATGTTGTCGTGTAGGAAGGAACTACAGATGCTGGTTTAAACCAAATGTATACACAAAAAGCTGGAGTAACTCGGTGGGACAGGCAGCATCTCTGAGCCAGGGACGTTGCCTGTCCCACTGAGTTACTCCAGTTTTTTATGTGTATCACTGGTGATGTGGTTTCTCTCCTGCTTCATCAAACAAGATGGTGCAAAGAGGAGAGTTCATTGTCAGCTATGCCCCTGGACATCCAGTAACATTGAAGCCACAGGGCCTAAGACATTGCTCTGTCATTCATTCCTAATATCACTTCATTTCACAAAGCATGGAACAGGGCATCACAGCTACCTACAAGGTTTGCAAGCTGCAACATGGAATGAGAAATGCCTTTCCAGAGCAGAGCAGAGCAGCAACACCAAACCCATCCTTCTCAAAATGTAACAGGTACAACATCAAGATAACCAGATAATACACGGTGCTTGAAGTCATATCACACAGAAACAGGCCCTTTGGCCCAACTTGCCCATGCTGTCTAAGATGTCCCATCTGAGCCAGTCCCATTTTTCATGCCTAGCCCATATCCCCCTAAACCTTTCATTTCCATAAACCTATCTAAATGTCTTTTGCAGAGAAATGTGAGGTGTTGCATTTTGGTAAGTCTAACGTGGGCAGGACCTACACAGTGAATGGTCGGGCTGTGGGGAGTGTTGTAGAGCAGAGGGATCTAGGAGTACAGGTGCATGGTTCCTTGAGGGTGGAGTCGCATAGATAAGGTGGTCAAAATGTTTTTGGCACATTGGCCTTCCTCAGTCAGAGTATTGACTATAGATGTTGGGAGGTCATGTTGCAGTTGTATAAGACGTTGGTGAGACTGCATTTAGAGTTTTGTGTTCAGTTTTGAGCACCATGTTATAGGAAAGATGTTGTCAAGCTGGAAAGGGTACAGAGAAGATTGTCGAGGATGTTGCCAGGACTACAGGGTCTGAGCTGTAGAGAGAGGTTGAGTAGGCTGGGTCTCTATTCCTTGTCGGGTAGGAGGATGAGAGATGCTCTTATCGAGGTGTATAAAATCATGAGATGAATGGATCGGGTAGATGCACTGAGTCTCTTGCCTAGAGAAGCTGAATCGAGGACCAGAGGACATTGGTTTAAGGTGAAGGGGAAAATATTTAATGGCTCTTTGGATGATCAGCCATGATCACATTGAATGGCAGTGCTGGCTTGAAGGGCCAAATGGCCTAATCCTGCACCTATTGTCTATTGTCTGTAAATGTTATTGCACCTACGACTGCTACCTTCTGTGGAAGTTTGTTTCATGCATCCATCACTCTGCACGAAACGTTCACCATCAGGATCCTATTAAATCCCCTCTCACCTTAAATGCCATCTAGTTCTTGATCCCAAAACCTGAGCCATTCACCCTCCTCGTGATGTTATACACCTCGAGAAGATCACCACTCAGTCTCCTGCATTCCAAGGAGTAAAGTCCTAGCCTGCTCAACCCCTCCCTACCCTGGTTCTCAAGTCCTGGAAACATCCTCGTAAAGTGCCTTGTCCCACTTTCACGACTTAATTCAAAACCTCTGCCAAGTTTAAAGTGCCTAAAAAAAAAAAAATCAAGATCTTGATGAAGATCAAGATCGTGGTAATATCCGAACTCCTACGACCTTCCACGACTATGTTCACAAACTCCTACGCGTGTGTTTACGAATTCCCACAACTATTTCGATGCCCTCCATACGAGTAAAAAGTTGCTATTTCTTTCATCCCAACCATTTTTTTCCTCGTCGACATTTTTTTACCGGGCTGGAAAAACGTCCCGACTTACCTGATGCCAAGAGTACCTACGGCTGGCATAACGAGCCGCTACGATATATCTACCAACACCCACGACCTCCTACGGACTTGTTACGAACATTCTGCAAGTTTGAATCGAGGGGAAAACTCGGGAGAATTCGTGAATTACCTCGTGTAAGTGGGACAGGCCCTTAAATCTCGGAAATTGATTCTTACAATAATGTAACGTGCAACAATGGAGAAAAGATGATCAGAGTGTGTGCACAACTTCATTGCATTTTTTAACCTGAAATCTGGTTGCATTCATGTGCAAAGTGAATGGATGCCATGTACATACAGAGATAGGCACCAATATGAATTAGCATGAATATTGCCATTTTTTAGCCAATTGCTCTATCTTGATCCTCTTGTAAACTTGCAAAGATGAACAACTTCAGCAGACAGTGGAACCTCATCAATACCATTTAATCATAACCACTCACAGATTAGTTGCTGACCAAGCTACTTTGACTATCAAAGATACTTTACTGGGGTATTGAGTGGGGATGATCAGCCATGATCACATTGAATGGTGGTTATGGCTCGAAGGGCTGAATGGCCTACTCCTGCACCTATTGTCTATTGTCTATTTGACAACTGCTGGAAGAATTTTATAACTATTTCAAGTTGCAAAAGTCTACACCAAATTGTGTGGCAGATGAAGTTTTTATCCCCTACGTCAAAGGTTTTATAGGAACATTGTAAACAGAAGCAGGGGAGACTATTTAACTCTTCGAACCAACTCCGCCTTTCAATAAGACAGTGGCTGAACTGACCTTGGCCTCATGTCCACTTTGATTCCCATTCCCACATCGTCCTTGACTCTCTGGTTGGTTAAGAATCATGTTGTCTTTAAATATCATCGACTCTGCTTCAGAGTGCTCTGGGGTTGAAACTCCAAAGATTAGTACCTCTTGAGAAGAAATGCCTCATCTCTGCTTATACTTCGGGAACTCTGCCCCCTGACTCAAGCTTCCTGCAACAAAGGCATAACATCCTGCCAAGCCCTTCTTAGAATCTAGAATCTTGTTTGTTGTGCGTTCATTCTTCCAGAATGCAAAGAGTCAAAATCCACCCGACTCCACTGAGCAGCTGCGCCAGAGACTTGGGTTTGATCCTGACCTCGGGTGCTGTCAGTGTGGAGTTTGCATGTTCTCCCTGGGACTGCGTAGGATTTCACCAGCTGCACCGGTTTCCTCCCACACCCCAAAGTGATGCGGGTTTGCAGGTTCATTGGCCTCTGTAAATTGCCCTAGTGCAGAGGGAATGCATGGGAATGTGGGATAGCAAACAAAAGGAACTAGTGGGTCGTGGTGGGTCGAAGGGCCAGTTTCCATGCATCATCTCTAAACAACTGCTTTTGGAGAAACAAGCCCTCTTCTCCAGAATCAACCTAATGAACGTTCACTGAGGCACCTGAATGCAAATCCATTTTTCTACATTAGGACAAAATGCTAGGTTGTTTTACAGTCTCACTAAACCCACAACAAGGTTTTTCTACCTTTCGATTCCATGCATCTTGCAATGAAGGCTAATTTTACTTCGGAGTCACGTGAGTGATTCCGTGAAGAAGTCCCGCATGTGCGCCATGCACGGACCAGTAGGAGGACACAGCTCCTCCAGCAGTAAGTATTTTAAAACCCAGTTAAGTTGGAAAAACTTAGCTGGAGGCTGGAGTCGTTTGCTGCGGTGCCGTGCCCTTTTCTGTTTTTCTAGAAGCACCTTGGAGAAAATGACCAAGGGGATGAGGCGAGCCGCAGGTAAATCTATGGAGAGCCGCGAGAGTGCGGTCTGTGAGCGGCTGCCTGGTACCCCTGCACAGTCGTCGGCCGGGAGCGGGTCAACTGCAGACTTGGTGCTGGAAAGCACGGAGCCAACGCCAGTCGGGCGTAAGGCCACGGAGAATTCTGCGAGGCCTTCGGACTCAACCAAGTCGGGCCAGGAGCAGTCCCTTATGGGGAGGGATACTGTTGCTGAATGGTTATCCCAAATGGAGCATCTTATTCAGAGGTTGCTCCAGCAAGGTACACTCCGGGGGGAGGAGTTGTGTGGGCGCCAGGCTGCAGAAAAGCACCTAGTAGAGGGCTGCAAAATAGCACCCTCAGGGAAGAGGTGAGTGCAGAGGGTCAGCAGAGTTCTAACTCCGACTCCGACGGTGAGTTCGACCCTAGCGAAGAACGGCCGTTGTCAGAGGTCCCATGCCTGGCAGCACGATTTGCTGTCCCGTCAGAGTCTGGAGAGCCACTGGGAGACGAGCTGGCCTCCACGATTAATTATTTGGTCTCCCATCAGCTGCAGGCAGGAGCTCACTACAGATGAGACCGCAAAAAAGGCACGAGACCCCGGTGAACTGCGGGCTGCTGAAAGTACCAGCAGTGAACAGGGTAATATGGGGCCAGATGGGTGTGGGCATGCGTGCCCAGGAGATGAAGCTGCAGCGGATCCTGAGACTCCTTGGCTGAGGGTCAGCAGAGTTCTGACTCCGACTCCGACGGTGAGTTCGACCCTAGCGAAGAACGGCCGTTGTCAGAGGTCCCATGCCTGGCAGCACGATTTGCTGTCCCGTCAGAGTCTGGAGAGCCACTGGGAGACGAGCTGGCCTCCACGATTAATTATTTGGTCTCCCATCAGCTGCAGGCAGGAGCTCACTACAGATGAGACCGCAAAAAAGGCACGAGACCCCGGTGAACTGCGGGCTGCTGAAAGTACCAGCAGTGAACAGGGTAATATGGGGCCAGATGGGTGTGGGCATGCGTGCCCAGGAGATGAAGCTGCAGCGGATCCTGAGACTCCTTGGCTCGGGAATCACGGGGTTCGCTAGAACAGTGGATGGAGAGCATCTGTCGGATACGCAGCACGAGGTGCTAGGGTTGCTTTGTAGCGCCCATTTTGAGATAAATTGTCTCAGAAAAAGTGCCTTTCAGCCAACTATCAATCCGAAGTTTGCCGGCCTCTGCCAGCCCAGCAACATACAGCTGGCCAATCTACTCTTCGGAGAGGACCTCGCCAAGCGTATCAAGGAGATGGATGACGAGGCAAAGACTGTGGGCGTGATCAAGCAACCGATGGTCGGCAGGTTCCCAAAGAGAAAGTATCCCTACAAAAGAGGGTCAGATTTCAGGTCTGTACCAGGGAGAAGTCGGCAGCCGATGCAGATGCGCAGTTGGCGTTCTGCAGCGGGAACACGGACAAACATGGGGCTTCCCGCCAGGGGCCGGGCACAATGGGATCCACCAGGTACCAAGGAGGTAGGTGGGCCCGGTTCTCATGTGCACATATCAAATGTGACACAACTAACAGTTGTGTGTAGATTACATTTGTTCCTGGAGGAATGGAAACAAATTACCTCAGATCTGTTTATACTGAGGGTTATTAAAGGGTTTCGAATTGTGTTTAATCAAAATTGTGATTTGCCCATCCAGCAGGTTCCTGGGAGAACTTTGCAGTTTTTATTAACATAACAGATGGAGTTTCAGGCTGAGCTTGAAAGCTTATGTGATAAAGGTGTAATTGAAAAGTCGGTTCACAAAATCCATCAATTTGTGTCTAATATTTTTCCCAGGCCAAAAAAGGATGGGGGATGCAGAATTATTCTGGATCTGACAAGTCTTAACCCATTTGTACAGTATAGACATTTTACGATGGAAATGTTTGTCACTGCCAAGCAGCTGGTTTCCAGAGGATGCTATATCGCTACTATAGATCTTAAAGATGCGTATTACTCAGTGGCTGGTCATTTGCAGGATAGAAGATATTTGAAATTCTCCTGGATGGATCAACTATGGCAATACAAGGCACTGCCTCATGGTTCATCTTCAGCTCCTAGAATATTTACAAAGTTGTTAAAACCTAGCTAGGTACGCTGAGAGGCAAGGGTCATGTGCTCATTGCTTATCTCGATGATATCTTGATTGCAGGGCAATCCAAGGAGACAGCTGAAGCATCGGTGGCAGTTGTTCAATCCACTTTTGAAAGATTGGGCTTCATTATCCATCCAGAGAAATCCAAATTGACATCGGTTACAATAATTAACTATTTGGGGTTCACAATTGATTCAATGGTAGTGACTCTGCCGAGGGAGAAAAGGGTGCAGCTAGTTGACAGCTGTATCAAGCTTATTGATGAGCAGCAGCCTTCAATTAGCCAAGTGGCAAGTCTGCTTGGAAAATTAGTGGCAGCATTTCCGGCAGTCCAATATGGGCCTTTGCATTACCAACAGTTACAGAGGACAAAGGAACAGGCACTCAGGATACATTCGGGTCATTATAATAGACCCATGCAGTTATCAGCAGAGGCTGTTGCTGATTTGCAATGGTGGATTCAGCACGTGTCCGGTAGTTTGAGCAAAGTAGTGCTTGAGCAGCCTTCCATGATCTTGCAGACGGATGTCAGTGCACTTGGCTGGGGTGCCACAGATACGAGTTCCAGCTGTGGAGGCCGATGGATTGAACAAGAGGCATCGCTTCTGCAGACATGGGGAATAAACTACTTAAAGCATTTAGGAGCTTTTTATGGACTTAAGGTTTATTGCTCTAACAAAAGTAACCTGGATGTTCAGCTTCAGATTGACAACACTACGGCAGTGGTGTATATGAATCACATGGGTGGAATCAAGTCGGCATCCTGTGACGAATTGGCTAATCAAATTTGGGCCTGGTGTATTGATAAAGATATTTGGTTTTCAGCTATTTATCTACCAGGTTTCAAAATTGTGTTTCCAGCATATCCTACTGATCCATGTTTATGTGGAAACAGGATTGTTTACCAGTTACAAGAAACCACACAAGAGAGTGTCAGTGCAGACTATCTCAAGGTGGTTAAGCAATTGTTGAGTCGGGTAAGTATTAACACTGACGTGTTTACATCTCATTCCACTAGGGCAGCAACAACGCCGGCAGCAAGGGTGATGGACGTTCCAATCGACTATATTCTCGCAGCCGCCGGATGGTCAAATTAATTGGTTTTTCAACATTTTTACTATCGGCCGATTACCGATTGGGGGCTGTTTGCTAAATCTATGTTAAGTTCTGTTTAAGTTTCCCCCTGGGATAGAGGGGTTACTGTTTGTTTTTGATTATTAAAATAAATTGTTACTGCATTGTATTCAATTTTATGCTTACCGCATTATTGATATCTCTCTTCTGGAGTCAATCCATGCAGAGAGAAGCCGGGATTTGAATCTGCGGCAAGAAATCACAGAGCTTTGAACTCTTCACGGAATCACTCATGTGACTCCGAAGTAAAATAGTTAGATTAAACGAAAACTTACCAGTTTGAAGTTTGATCTTTATTTTATGAAGATTTTGGTGATTACGTGCCCACCACGCCCAACCCTCTCTCTCATAAAGGTCATATGATAGTTGTCATGTTGCTGATCTTACTGTGTTACTTCAAATATTCTGTTATCTGTGATTGCATACCGCTGCTTTGACGATTGACGCACATGCGCAAAGGCGGGACTTCTTCACGTAATCACCAACGTAACTCCTCATAAAATAAAGATCAAACTTCAAACTGGTAAGTTCTCGTTTAATGTTACTATTATTCTGCACAAACCAGTTGCTTCGTGACCTGGATAGAGTGGATGTGGAGAGGATGTTTCCACCAGTGGGAGACCAGAGGGCATAGCCTCAGAATTGAAGGACATTCCTTTAGGACGGAGATGAGGAGGAATTTCTTCAGTCAGAGGCTGGTGAATCTGTGGAATTAGTGACTGGGGAGGCGAAGTCAATAGATATTTTTAGGGCAGAGATAGATAGATTCTTGATTAGTACAGGTGTCATGGGTTATGGGGAGTAGGCAGGAGAATGGGGTTAGGAGGGAGAGATAGATCGCCAAATGTGGAGCTCCATCCGGCGCGGTCTTGTCGGCTTCGGAAGCCGCGGCCTCCAGTACGGAAGCGGCCGTTCCAGGGTTCTCTCCCGATGCCGGAGCCACATCACCCGGCGAGAACGGCCAGGAACATCAGGCCTCCGTAGAGGCAACTGTGGAGGCCTCAATAGGCCCGACTATGGGTGAACTGGGGTTGGGGACTGGACTTTGTGCCTTCCCTCATGCTGGGAGCCATTGTGGGGGGATGTTCTTTGTGTTTAAGACTCTCATTGGTGTTATGTCTGTATTCTTTCTTTGTGTGCTGCAAAATGGCAAAAAGCATTTCACTTCATTACACCTCGGTGTATGTGAATGTGACTAATAAAATACCTTTGAATACTTTTGAATAGATCAGACATGATTGAATGGCAGAACATATTTGATGGGCCGAATGGCCTAAATCTGCTCCTATCACTTATGAATGTGGTTGCACTGACAGGAGATACCCACTCGGAGCAAATGGCTGAGAAAAATAGCCAGATAGTGCAACCGCACACTGCCAACACACAAGAACGTGGACACTGTTGGATGACTGATGGTAGCTACAATGTCAGTCATACAAAATGCTTTATAGTTGAGTGCGCAACTGGCCATCCTATTCATACCAAAGATGACTGGCACGAACCCCGCACAAAACCTTGTGTCAAGCTCATAGACTCCTTCACACTCCCTGGCACTGAGCATGTTCCAAATGCACTAAGTATCACAACCCAATGATTCAAAACACACAGATCCCACTGGCAAATGATATGCAGCGGTCATGATCTGAGCTGACGGTTGCATGTTTTATGGTGAGTGTTCATCATCACCATTTTCCTGCAGTTCCTGCATTGCCTGGTAAAGTTGCCATCCTGGGTCATCCAACATGGGCAAGGCTATGATTGCAGACAGAAGAAACAGCAGATACTGAAATCACGAACATAACTAAACTGCTCGAAGAGCTCAGCGGGTCAAACAGCATGTGCGGAGGGAAGGGGATGGTCGGTGTTTTGATCAAGATCCTGCATCAGGAGACTAAGGTTGAGATTATGTTCTCGGGAAGCAAGTAAGTAAGGTGCCTGCTTCCAACATTTGCTGCTAATTTAAGAGAAGCATGCGTAGATGGAAAGTGGGAGGTTCGATCACACACGAGGACATCACCACCTTTTATGATTTCAGCACGGGCAGTTGCAATGACCACAGCAAAGGCTGTTCCATTAAAGGGCAGCATCATCTCCTGCTGCAGGTATACCTGACTGTTCCTGTTTGCTTCTGCAACCGTTGGCTGAGCTCTACTTTGCCCTGCATAGCAACAGCCAGAATTGTTTGCAACGTGTGAGTTAGTGGTTTGTGGTTTGCAGTATTACTCGGTGTCTGGGTGTGTTCCTGTGCATGAATGATAGATGTGTTTCCTTATGGGCCTGTCCCACTTGCGCAAGTTTTTCGGCGACTGCCAGCACCCGTCATAGGTCATTGCAGGTCGCCGAAAATTCAGTGGCGACCAGAAAGACGCTACGACTCTTTAGGCGATTGAAGAGACTACTCACGACCTACTCACGGCGACATGTCGCGGTGTGAAGCCTGTACGGTCGTGAGTGGTAGCCCAAAGAGTCATACCTTGTTCTGGCCGGCGCTGGATTTTCAACATGTTAGATAGAGCTCTCTTGGCTAGTGGAATCAAGGGATATGGGGAGAAGGCAGGCACAGGTTATTGATTAGGGACGATCAGGAAATAATCACAAAGAATGGCGGTGCTGGCACGAAGGTCCGAATGGCCTCCTCCTGCACCTATTTTCTATGTTTCTATGTTGAAAATTTTCAGCAACCTGCAACGACATATGATGGGTGATGGTAGTCACCGAAAAAGTTGCATAAGTGGGACAGGCCCTTCATTGTCACAGATTGTTGGTGACTGGGTAATGGTGGTATGAAGCTTGGTGAGGGGTTGGAGGAATCAGATTCAGCAGGGGTTTAAATGTCCTGGTGCCTCATCTCTTCTATTGCATGGAGTTCATATTTACATCTTAGAGTCATTTCCCCGCAGACACTGGGTTCAATACCAACCTCCAGTGTCGTCCATGTGCACTCTGAACATTCATCCCACCCAAGCTCTCCAGTTTCCTCCCCCAGGGTGTACCAGTTGATAAGTTAATTGGCCACCGTGAATTACCCATGGGCACGTGTGTAGTAGAATCAGGGGGGCGGGAAGTTGGCGGGAATAATCAAAGACCTGATGAGCTGAAATGTACTTCTCTACTTTAGATCAGTTTAGTTTGTTGTCACGTGCATCAAGGTGCAGTAAATAGCTTTTATTGCGTGCTAACCAGTCAGCGGAAAGACAACACGATTATAATCGAGCCATTCACAGTGTACGGATATATGATAAAGGGATTAACGTGAATAACATTGATTCCAAGATGAAGTCACAAACGTTTGATCCAAGATAGTCAAAGGGTCACCTATGAGGCAGATAATAGTTCAGGACTGCTCTCGAGTTGTGGTAGAGAGTTGCCAATGGGAAGAAACGGAATCTGGAGGTGTACGTTTTCACATTTCTATGCCTTTTTGCCCGATGGGAGAGGGGAGAAGAGGGAGTGGCCCGGGTGTGACGTCCTTGATTATGCTGCTGGCCTTGCATGGGGTATAAATGGAGTCAATAGAAGGGAGGTTGGATTGATGGTCTGAGCAGCATCCACAATTCTCTGCAATTTGGATGGAGCTGTTCCCAAACCGAGCTGTGATGAATCCCAATAAAATGCTTACTACATCATAAGGAAACATGCATAGATGAAGTGCTGATATCTCTAAGTAGCACTGGTTCTCTAAATCAAACATATATTAATTGGATATTTGAAATAAACAAATGACCTGACAACAGCCCTTCATAGAAAAAAATGTTCTTAACTTCAGCCACATGGTAATGGCCTGGAACTTCACTCCCAAGACAGTCTGGATCCAAGGTAAATATGTTATTCCTAATGTTACTGTACCTGCCCTTTGTAACGTAAATGCTAAGTAACGCAAGTGCTACTGACATTTATGCTGTATAAACGGATTCCTTGCACTACATCGAGTGTTGAAAATACAAATTGGACGAGGGGATTGAAGGCTTTGTGGCCAAGTTTGCGGATGATACGGAAATAGGTGGAGTGGCAGGTAGTGTAGAGAAAGCAGGGACTCTGCAGAAGGACTTGGGCAGGTTGGGAGAGTAACAATAGACAATAGAGAATAGGTGCAGGAGTAGGCCATTCGGCCCTTCGAGCCAGCACCGCCATTCAATGTGATCATGGCTGATCATCCACAATCAGTACCCCGTTCCTGCAGAGAAGGCCCTGAATGGGCAGAGAAGTGGCAGATGGAATATAGTGAAGCAAAGTGTGGAGTTTTACATTTTGCCCGTAGGAATAAGGCTCAAACTATTTTCTAAATGGGGAGAGAATCCAGACATCAGAGGTGCAAAGGGACATGGGAGTGCTGGTGCAGGATTCCCAAAAATTCATCTGCAAGTTGAATCAGAAAGCAAACGCAATGCTAGCATTTATTTTGGGAGAGCCTATATACAAAAATAGGAAAATTAAACGAGAACTTACCAGTTTGAAGTTTGATCATTATTTTATGAGGAGTTACGTCGAGGGATTACGTGAAGACCCCGCCAGTACGCATGCGCGACATTCTTCAAAGCAGCGGTGTGAAATCACAGACAACAGTAGATGAAATAAACATAGTAAGATAAGAGACACTAGAATACCAGTTGACCTTTATGATGGAGGGTGGGCGTGGAAGGCACGTAATCCCTCGACGTAACTCCTCATAAAATAAAGATCAAACTTCAAACTGGTAAGTTCTCGTTTAATATTACTATTTTACTTCGTAGTCACTTGAGTGACTATGTGAAGATTTTAAAGATCTGTGATTTCATGCCGTGGAACGAGTCCATGCTTCACTCACTGCCATAGTCATCCAAGGGAGGAAGTATATTATCGTATTCAGACATGAATCAAAATTCAAACAATAACAATTTACTTTAACAAAATAATAATGATCCCTTGGGATAAATTATATTACAGAATTCAAAATTGTTTCTGCAAACACCGCAGGTTTGGTGATTGGTTTATTATAAAAGAGTTGGAAGGTCTTCTTTCTAGACCATCTTGCTGCAGCCAGGATATGGTCTATAGGCACTTCTATGTCTCTAGCTGCCGATGCTGCTGCTGCCCTGGTGGAATGAGATTTTAAAATGTCAGTATCCACCCAAGCAGCTCCCAAAACCTGTCTGAGCCATCTAGAGACGGTCTGTGCTGATACCCTGCCATGAGGCTGTTAATAGCTGACCCATAGCGCCAACTAAGGTTTACATTTTGTAGACTTAAGATATAGCAGAAGGTGTGTCATAACACACAATCGGGTATCTGATGGGTATGCCCGGAATTCCAAATTCAGTCCTGTTGTTCCTGGTCTATTTTGTTTAACCAACTCCAAGATCCAAAAGTTTATCTTGTCTGGTGATACCATCATATTGTCCAGTCTCAGTTTATGTAGGGACTGGACCCTTTGAGCTGAGACCAGTGCCATCAGCATAACTGTTTTTAATGTGAGCTTTTCCAGGGATAGGGGCATTGCTGGTGACCAACCACTGAGCAATGTTAGTTCAACACTGACGTCCCATATCTGGGAGTATCTCGCTCTAGGAGGGTTTGTGTTGTAAATGCCCCTCGTGAGTTCAGCAACCAGAGGGTGAGATCCCATGGAGAGCTGTCCTGGTGCCTGCCACAAGTATGCTGACAGAGCACTCCAAGCGCAACTCCTAGTAACTCCTAGGGGACTCTGGTGCCGACTACTCACCCCACCGTCGCGGAGCTGGCCGAGTCCAGAGCGGGTGGAGCGGTGGTGGAGCGCTGCTGCTGCTGCGGCCCGACCTCCGGAGATTCAGAGGCTGCAACTGCGGGTCTGGCGGGCGACGGCACCGGGAGCCCGCGGGTCCCTGGAGGGAGACCGCTTTTCAGGGCTCTCGCAACGGCGACTTCTCCCGCCCGAGTTGCGGGGTCGAAGAGCTCCTGGAGCGGGGCCTGACATCACCGCCCCGCGTGGCTTGGAATGGCCGCGGGACTCTGCGAGCGCACGTCGGGGGCTCTAACACCAAGACCCGGTGTGCGACCTCGCACCACCCGGTGTGGCTTTAATGGCCGCGGGACAATCGCCATCGCCAGCCGGGGGCTTTGACTTTGACTCTGACATCGGGGTGGGGGGGGGTGCAGTGGAGAGATAAGTTCTTTTGGCCTTCCATCACAGCAATGTGATGGATGTTTATGTAAATTATGTTGTGTCTTGGGTTTATTTGTTTGTAATATATGGCTGCAGAAACGGCATTTCGTTTGGACCTCAAGGGGTCCAAATGACAATTAAATTGAATCTTGAATCTTGAATTCCAGGACATTGGTGACTGTAGCTGTATTATACGCTACACCAGTCCTTGAGCAGTACAATTCCCATTTTCTTATACTCGAGAGGTATTGTTTCTTTGTTGACTCTCGATCGGCTGCCGTGATCATGTTCATGGTCCTGTCCGTCAGTCCCAGATCCAGCAATGGTCTCTTTAGATTCTGCAAACCAACAGATTGATCCTGATGGCATGGGTGACTCTCGCCCGTTACAGGATGGGCCAAAAGATCGGGTCGTTTAGCGATGGACATATATGGTTCCGAGACCATGTCGAGGACCACAGGGAACCATGGCTGAGTAGGCCAATCGGGTACTACCAAAATACCTGATGCTGAGTCCATTTGTATTTTGCGTAGAACCCGACTGACGAAGCAGAAGGGGGGAAAAGCATAGAAAAGCAAATTTCACCAATCCAGCGAGAAAGCGTCCATCGCTGCTGCCCCAGGGTCTGGTTCCCAAGCGACATATGTTGGCAACTGGTGATTGAGTCTAGATGCAAAGAGATCTACTGTTCCATATCACATAGTAATATCAGCAAATACTTTGTGGTCCAACATCCACTCAGTGTTGTCATTAGATTTTCGTGACCTGGTGTCTGCCACTGTATTAAGCTTACCTGGTAGGTAAGTTGCTGATAGCCAAATATGTCTATTGAC
This sequence comes from Leucoraja erinaceus, assembly GCF_028641065.1. Lineage (NCBI taxonomy): Eukaryota > Metazoa > Chordata > Chondrichthyes > Rajiformes > Rajidae > Leucoraja > Leucoraja erinaceus. Next base: position 1,638,276 of record NC_073383.1, read on the forward strand.
ACACCATTGCCAGATTGTATTGGCCAGATTGTCACATGCTCCATCAACCGCTCCATGCGGGAAAGGCAGTCACCTCCACTGCTCCCCGGCAGCGAGTCCTCCTGGCCCGACTCATCCGAGTCAACCGTCCGGACCGACTTCTGCTTGGCTTTGCCTCCAGTCCGCTGCGCTGGTTCGGGCTGTGCAGCTCGCGGCATTGGACTCAGCTGAGCAGGATTAACGTCGGTGACTACGGACCACAGAGACTGCGGTCCAGGTGCCGCTGGTCGCCCTTGACTGCCGGAACTTCCACGGTCCCCCACAACCACACAAGACACGACCCTCTTCGACTTCTTCCCCTTGTCCATTGTTGCTAGAACAGAAATCACAACAAGGGAAAGAAATACGACCTCAGATAAGAGAACTTACCTTTAGGTCCTGTTTTTAAATTTTGCCACGGGAGAGCACTTCCCCCGCCCGTCGCTGTGCAATGCGTGGGACGATAAGTAGTGCATGCGTGCTGGCGGGGTCTTCATGTAGTCACTTACGTGACTCCGAAGTAAAATAGGGATGTAATGCTGAGACTCTATAAGGTGCTGGTCAGGCCGCATTTGGAATATTGTGAGCAACTTTGGGCACCATTTCTAAGGATGTATTGGCTCAGGAGACGGTCAAGAGGAGGTTTACAAGAATGATCCCAGGAATTAGTAGGTTAACCTATGATGAGCGTTTGTCGGCACTGGGCCTGTACTCGCTGGAGTTTAGAAGAATGAGGAGGAACCTCATTGAAAAATACAGAGGAGTGAAAGGCTTGGATAGAGTGGATGTGGAGAGGATGTTTCCACTACTGGGAGAGCCTAGGACAAGAAGGCATAGCCTCAGAATTAAAACACATTCCTTTAGGAAGGAGACGAGGAGAAATATCTTTAGTCAGAGGGTGGTGAATCTGTGGAATTCTTGGCCACAGGAGGCTGCGGAGGCCAAGTCAGTGGATGTTTTTAAGGCAAAGATAGATACTCTTGATTAGTGCGGGTGTCGGGGGTTATCGGAAGGAGAATGGGGATAGGATGGAGAGTTAGATCAGCCATGATTGAATGGCAGAGTAGACTTGATGGGCCGAATGGCCTAATTCTGTTCCCATCACTTATGATAATGGAAGAATTATAAAGATTCAGTCCAATCTTTATTACAATTATTTGCAAACTAAACAAAACATGCTTTGATCATTATAACTAAAGACCCAAAGAAGCTATTTTTCATCCACGAGCAAATGATAGTGTTTGAAAATGCCTGCCTTCTTCAGGCAGTTAATTTGAGACAACCGTCCCTTCTCCTTCCCCTTCCCACAGCCCCGAGCCATCCAAATGTAAGCTCACAAGGAACAAATAACCCAATCTAACATGTGCTTCTTAATTGAATCGCATGAAGCATGCCATAATTATGGAGCTCGCTAATTTGTGTGTCCAGCCTGAAAGAACTAATCTATAGATTGGTTATGGTTGGATTCAAGTGGCCAATTTGGCTGGAAAGGTCATGTCTGACAAACCTAACCAACATTTTTCTTTGAAAAGGAGAACAAATGACAATCAAAGTAACATCTGTCAAATTATATGAATTTTCAGTGGGAATTCGGTAAAATTCCCTCTTTAACTTATCTGAAACGATATTGGCTTAGAGACTGAAGGAAATCAAAAGCAACAGAGATATTACACAGAAGATATTGTAGATACAAAAAGCTGGAGTAACTCAGCGGGACCAGCAGCATCTCTGGAGAGAAGGAATGAGTGACGTTTCTGGTCGAGACCCTTCAGACTGATGTCAGGGGAGTGGGAGGTATATAGAAAAGGAAGTGTCAGGTGTGAAAAGAGGACAAAGGGTATGGGTGATCAAGGAGAATGTAGAATAGATAATTGTTAGTTGGGAAAAGTTAACAACAATGCAAACAGACATCAAATGTAGTCTCTGAGACATTAAGGCTGGTCAGAAAACTGGGAAGTGGGAGGAGGAATGAAGAGAAAGGGAAAGCAAGGGCTCCTTGAAGTTAGAGAAGTCAATGTTCATACCGCTAGAGTGTAAACTACCCAATCATCACCCATTCCTTCTCTCCAGAGATGCTGCCTGTCCCGCTGAGTTACTCCAGCATTTTGTGTCTATCTAACGTAAACATAGAAACATAGAAAATAGGTGCAGGAATAGGCCATTTGGCCCTTCGAGCCTGCACCGCCATTCAATATGATCATGGCTGATCATCCAACTCAGTATCTTCTACCTGCCTTCTCTCCATACCCCCTGATCCCTTTAGCCACAAGGGCACATCTAACTCCCTCTTAAATATAGCCAATGAACTGGCCTCAACTGCCTTCTGTGGCAGAGAATTCCACAGATTCACCACTCTCTGTGTGAAAAATGTTTTTCTCATCTCAGTCCGAAAAGATTTCCCCCTTATCATTAAACTATTTCCCATTGTTCTGGACTTCCCCAACATCGGGAACAATCTTCCTGCATCTAGCCTATCCAACCCCTTAAGAATTTTGTAAGTTTCTATAAGATCCCCCCTCAATCTTCTAAATTCTAGCAAGTACAAATTGAGTCTATCTAGTCTTTCTTCATATGAAAGTCCTGACATCCCAGGAATCAGTCTGGTGAACCTTCTCTGTACTCCCTCTATGGCAAGAATGTCTTTCCTCAGAATAGGAGACCAAAACTGTACGCAATGCTCCAGGTGTGGTCTCACCAAGACCCTGTACAACTGCAGTAGTACCTCCCTGCTCCTATACTAAAATCCTTTTGCTATGAATGCTAACATACCATTCACTTTCTTCACTGCCTGCTGGACCTGCATGCCTACCTTCAATGACTGGTGTACCATGACACCCAGGTCTCGTTGCATCTCCCCTTTTCCCTAATCGGCCACCATTCAGATAATAGTCTACTTTCCTGTTTTTGCCACCAAAGTGGATAACCTCATATTTATCCACATTATACTGCATCTCCCATGCATTTGCCCACTTACCCAGCCTATCCAAGTCACCTTGCCGCCTCCTAGCATCCTCCTCACAGCTAACACTGCCCCCCAGCTTTGTGTCATCCGCAAACTTTGCATTCAATTCTCTCGTCCAAATCATTAATATATATTGTAAATAGCTGGGGTCCCAGAACTGAGCCTTGCGGTACCCCACTAGTCATTGCCTGCCATTGTGAAAAGGATCCGTTTACTCCTACACTTTGCTTCCTGTCTGCCAGCCAGTTCTCTATCCACATCAATACTGAACCCCCAATGCCGTGTGCTTTAAGTTTGTATACTAATCTCTTATGTGGGACCTTGTCAAAAGCCTTCTGGAAGTCCAGATATAACACATCCACTGATTCTCCCCTATCCACTCCACTAGTTACATCCTCAAAAAATTTGTCAGACATGATTTACCCTTCATAAATCCATGCTGATTTTGTCCAATGATTTCACCACTTTCCAAATGTGCTGCTATCCCATCTTTAATAACTGATTCTAGCAGTTTCCTCACTACCAACGTGAGACTAACTGGTCTGTAATTCTCCATTTTCTCTCTCCCTCCTTTTTTTAAAAATGGGGTTATATTTGCTACCCTCCAATCCTCAGGAACTATTCCAGAATCCAAAGAGTTTTGAAACATTATCACTAATGCATCCACCATTTCTGGGGCTACTTCCTTAAGTACTCTGGGATGCAGCCTATCTGGCCCTGGGGATTTATCGGCCTTTAATCCATTCCATTTACCTAACACCACTTCCCGGCTAACCTGGATTTCACTCAGTTCCTCCATCTCATTTGTCCCCCGGTCCCCTGCTATTTCCGGCAGATTATTTATGTCTTCCTTAGTGAAGACAGAACCAAAGTAGTTATTCAATTGGTCTGCCATGTCCTTGTTCCGCATGACCAATTCACCTGTTTCTGACTGTAAGGGACCTACATTTGTTTTAACTAATCTTTTTCTCTTCACATATCTATAAAAACTTTTGCAGTCAGTTTTTATGCTCCCTGCCAGTTTTCTTTCATAATCTATTTTCCCTTTCCTAATTAAGCCCTTTGTCCTCCTCTGCTGGTCTCTGAATTTCTCTCAGTCCTTCAGTAGGCTGCTTTTTCGGGCTAATTTGAATGCTTCATCTTTTGTTTTGACACTATCCCTGATTTCCCTTGTTTTCCATGGATGCACTAACTTCCCTGATTTTTTTATTTGCCAATCTGGGATGAACAATTGTTGTAGTTCATCCATGCAGTTTTTAAATGCCTTCCATTGCATATCCACCGTCAACCCATTAAGAATCAATTGCCAGTCAATCTTGGCTAAATCACGTCTCATACCCTCAAAGTCACCTTTTTTTAAGTTCAGGACCCTTGTTTCTGAATTAACGATGTCACTCTCCATCCTAATGAAGAACTCAACCACATTATGGTCACTCTTGCCCAAGGGGCCACGCACAACAAGACTGCTAACTAACCCTTCCTCATTACTCAATACCCAGTCTAGAATAGCTTGCTCTCTCTCGTTGGTTCCTCTACATGCTGGTTTAGAAAACTATCCCACATACTTTCCAAGAAACCCTCTTCCTCAGCACCCTTGCCAATTTGATTCACCCAATCTATATGTAGATTGAAGCCACCCATTATAATTGTTTTACCTTTGTTGCACGCATTTCTAATTTCCTGTTTGATGCCATCCCCAACTCCACTACTACTGTTAGGTGGCCTGTACACAACTCCCACTAACATTTTCTGCCCCTTAGTGTTTCACAGCTCTACCCATATCGATTCCACATCCTCGAAGCTAATGTCCTTCCTTTCTATTGCGTTAATCTGCTCTCTAACCAGCAACGCTACCCCACCTCCTTTTCCTTTCTGTCTATCCCTTCTTAATATTGAATATCCCTGGATGTTCAGCTCCCAGCCTTGGTCACCCTGGAGCCATGTTTCTGTGATCCCAACTATATCATAGTCATTAATAGCTATCTGCACATTCAACTCATCCACCTTCTTACGAATGCTCCTTGCATTGAGACACAAAGCCTTCAGGCTTGTTTTTACAACACTCTTACCCCTTATACAATTATGTTGAAAAGCGGCTCTTTTTGATATTTGCCCTGGGTTTTGTCTGCCTGCCACTTTTACTTTTCACCTTGCTACCTATTGCTTCTACCCTCATTTTGCACCCCTTCATCTCTCTGCTCACACATTTAAGAAACCCTTTCCCTTTAACTCCATCCTTGACTATCCCATTTGACACCCCACCCCTTTATTCAGTTTAAAACCACCCATGTAGCAGTGGCAAACCTGCCTGCCAGAATGCTGGCCCCCCACCTGTTAAGATGCAACCCGTCGCATTTGTACAGTTCCCCCTTACCCGAAAACCAATCCCAGTGATCTAAGAATCGAAATCCCTGCCCCATGCACCAGTTCCTCAGCCACACATTCAGGTCCCGTATATCGCTGTTCCTGGTCTTGCCAGCACGGGGAACTGGAAGCAAACCGGAGATAACAACCCTGGAGGTCCTGCTTTTCAGCATTTTTCCGAGCTCTCTAAAGTCACGCTGCAGAATAATCATCCCCTTCTATCCGATATCGTTTGTGCCAACATGCACTACCACCTCCGGCTGTTCACCTTCGCCCTTGAGGATTTTCTGCACTCTGTCCGTGACATCCTGGATCCTGGCACCGGGAAGGCAGCAGACCTTCCTCGAATCCCATCTGTTGCCGCAGAAACCCCTGTCCGTACCTCTCACAATGGAGTCTCCCACTACAATGGCGTTGCCTGCCTTAGGCCTTTTTGGTTTTGGCTCAACAGCCCTATTTGCATCGCAAGCCAGTCCGCCGCTCAGTGTAAACACGTCTTCTGTCCCAACAGCTTCTAAGCGGATGAACCTGTTCACAAGAGGTACAACACCCGGGGACATTGGCATTCCATGCTTCCCTCCCTTTCTCACTGTCTCCCACCTTCTCTCTTCCAGTACCTTAGGTGTAACAATCTTACTGTAGGACTTGTCGAGGAACGACTCAGTTTCTCGGACGAACCTGAGGTCATCCACTTGCTTCTCCAGTTCCCCAACACGGTCCTTTAAAAGCTCTACCTGGATGCACTTCTCACATTTGTAGCAGCCAGAGGCACCAGCGGTGTCCTTGACCTCCCACATACTGCAAGCATCGCACTGAATCAGCTTGCCTGACATCTCCTTCTTTCATCTCTCCCTCTCCAACGTTTTGCGTGGCCTCCTCTCCTCAGCCTCCTCGCCAAAGATTCTCGAGCCAAAGACTCACACTTTACTTACGCGGCCGCTCCCTCACTGCCGCTCACTAATAGCCGTCTTCCTTATATTGACTGATAAATTGCCTAACTTACCAATTTACAAACCAAATTCCTCAGTTTTCAACTGTTTACACCCCTCTGACTCACTTCTAACTCTCCTCCCACTCAGTTATCTTCTCCTGCTGTTGCTTCCAAATCCACAGCAGCTCTGAGTAAAGTCCACCTGTACTTTGCCTCTCCTTTTCAACTGTTTTCACCCCTCTGACTCACTTCTAACTCTCCTCCCACTAGAACCAATCAGTGTTTTCTCTTGCTTATCTTCTCCTGCTGTTGCTTCCAAATCCACAGCAGCTCTGAGTAAAAAAGCACACCTTCCACATTCATATCCAATTCAGTCATATATAATCATAAACATGGATTGCCAGCTGCTACTGCATACCACTGGTCACAGGATTTGCAATGGGAAAAGCATCATTCCACCACCTACCCACTGCCTCCCATCACCAAACCCCCAATTTTGCATTCAAGTAGCTAATTGGTCTTGGATTCTGTGTGACAATCTTCTCGACCGACTATACAACTGCTTTAATGTCCACCTTGACAACGTCTAGAATCTCATATAGATAGGGTGGTAAAGAAAGCTTTTGGTATGCTAGCCTTTATAAATCAGAGCATTGAGTATAGAAGCTGGGATGTAATGTTAAAATTGTACAAGGCATTGGTGAGACCAAATCTGGAGTATGGTGTACAATTTTGGTCGCCCAATTATAAGAAGGATGTCAACAAAATAGAGAGAGTACAGAGGAGATTTACTAGAATGTTGCCTGGGTTTCAACAACTAAGTTACAGAGATAGGTTGAATAAGTTAGCTCTTTATTCTCTGGAGCGCAGAAGGTTAAGGGGGGACTTGATAGAGGTCTTTAAAATGATGAGAGGGATAGACAGAGTTGATGTGGACAACCTTTTCCCTTTGAGAATAGGGAAGATTCAAACAAGAGGACATGACTTCAGAATTAAGGGACAGAAGTTTAGGGGTAACATGAGGGCGAACTTCTTTACTCAGAGAGTGGTAGCGGTGTGGAATGAGCTTCCAGTGGAAGTGGTGGAGGCAGGTTCGTTGGTATCATTTAAAAATAAATTGGATAGGCATATGGATGTGAAGGGAATGGAGGGTTATGGTATGAGTGCAGGCAGGTGGGACTAAGGGGAAAAAAAAAAGTTGTTCGGCACGGACTTGTAGGGCCGAGATGGCCTGTTTCCGTGCTGTAATTGTTATATGGTTATATGGTTATATGATCTAGTGCCCTGCCTTCAATCTTCTTAGTTCATTAAAAAGCTGACACTAATTAGTGAGGTGGGTTCTTCCCTGCACAAACCCATGCTGTTTAGCCCCTGCCTTTTTCAAAAGTACATAAATCTAATGCTTTAGCATTTTCTCCATTAATTTCCTTCCCATTGCTTCAATGTTCACCAGCCTGCAGTTACTTGGCTTACCCCTGCTGCCTTTCTTTAATGAATGAATAATATTAGCTGCCATCCAATCTTCTTTTCACCCGTTTGTGCACCAGCGTTCATCTCCCTTGCTCTCAAAGCCGAGGATAACTCTCAACTGGCCCTGTGGCTCAGGAGCAGTGTTGGAGATGGGAGACTTAGCACGGAGGCTTAGGCAACTCAAGAAGAGCTCGACATCATAATCCAAATCACACCTGGCTTTGCCTTTCACTCTTCCTTTTCTTTCCTTGTCTCCATTTTGCTCCAAGCCTTTGTCACTAATTCCAGCCTCCACAATACACACAATACACACAATACAATTTATTTGTCACTTGAACCTCATCGAGGCTCAAATGAAATGTTGTTTCTGCAGTCATACACACAAGAAAAAAAGACCCAAGACACAACACAATTTACACAGACATCCATCACAGCGCATCTCCTCCTCGCTGTGATGGAAGGCAAAAAAAACGTATCTCTCCCCTGCACTTCCCTCTCCCCCCGATGTCAGAGTCAAAGTCAGAGCCCCCGGCAGGTGATAACAATTGTCCCGTGGCCATTAACGCCGCGCCGGGTGATGCAAGGCCCTGATGCAGGGAGCCTCCCCCTCCCTCTCTATCCCCCTCCCTCTCTACCCCCCCCTCCCCCTCAAACCCCCTCCCTCTCTACCCCCCTCGCTCTCTACCCCCCTCCCTCTCTAGAATCCCCCCCTCTCTACCCCCCTCCCTCTCTCCCCTCTACCCCCCTCCCTCTCTACCCCCCCTCCCACTCTACCCCCCTCCCTCCCTACCCCCCTCCCCCTCCACCCCACTTCCTTCCCACCCCACTCCCTCGCCCCCTCCATCCTCCCTCCACCCCCCCCTACCTCCTCCCTCTCTACCCCCCCTCCCTCTCTACCCCCCCTCCCTCTCTACCTCCCTCCCACTCTACCCCCCCCTCCCTCTCTCCCCCCCCCCCTCCCTCTCTAAACCCCCCTCCCTCTCTACCTCCCCCCCTCTCTACCCCCCTCCCTCTCTACCCCCCCCCCCCCCTCTACCCCCCCTCCCTCTCCCCCCCCCCTCCTCTCTACCTCCCCTCCCCTCTCTCGCCCCCCTCCCCTCCCCCTCCTCCCCTCCCTCTCTATCCCCCTCCCTCTCTATAATCCCCCCCCTCCCTCTCTACCCCCCCGTCCTCTCTAACCCCCCCCCCTCTCTACCCCCCTCCCTCTCTACCCCCCCTCCCTCTCTCCCCCCCCTCTCCTCTCTCTACCCCCTCCCTCTCTGCTTCTCCCTCTCTGTCTCCTCCCTCTCTGCCCCTTCCTCTCTCCCCCCTCCCTCTCTTTCCCCTCCCTCTCTACCCCCTCCCTCCTCCCCTCCCCCTACCCCCTCTCTAACCCCCCCCCTCTCTCTCTCCCCCCCCCTCCCTCTCTAACCCCCTCCCTCTCTACCCCCCCTCCCTCTCTCTCCCCCCTCCCCCTCCTTGCTCTCCCTCTTTCCGCCCCCCTCTCTCCTGCCTCCCCCCCCCTCCCCCTCTCTCCCTCTCCCCCCCCCTCCCTCTCTACTAACCCCTCCCTCTCTATCCCCTCCCTCTCTCCCCCTCCCTCTCTACTCCCCTCCCGCTCCCTCTCTACCCCCCTCCCTCTCTACCCCCCTTCCTCTCTACCCCCTCCCTCTCTACCCCCCCCTCCTCTCTACCCCCCCCCCTCCTCTCCTCTCAACCCCCTCCCTCTCCCCCCCCTTCCTCTCTACCCCCCCTCCCTCTCTACCCCCCTCCCTCTCTACCCCCCTTCCCTCTCCCCCCCCTTCCTCTCCCCCCCTCCCTCTCTACCCCCCCCCGCTCCCTCCCCCCCTCCCTTCCTCTCTACCCCCCCCTCCTCTCTACCCCCCCCCCTCTCCACCCCCCCTCCCTCCCTAGCAGCCCCCCCTCTCTACCCCCCCTCCCTCCTCTCTCCCCCCCCCTCTCTCTCTACCCCCCCTCCCTCTCTACCCCCCCTCCCTCTCTCCCCTCTCCCTCCTAACCCCCCCCTCCCCTCCCTCTCCCCCCCCCTCTCCCCCTCTCTCTACCCCCCCCCCTCTCTACCCCCCCTTCCTCTCTACCCCTCCCCCCTTCCCTCTCCTCCTACCCCCCTTCCTCTCTACCCCCCCCCTTCCTCTCTACCCCCCCCCCTCTCTATCCCCCTCCCTCCTCTCTACCCCCCTCCCTCTCTACCCCCCCTCCCTCTCTCTACCACCCCCCCCCTCCCCCTCTCCCCCTCTACCCCCCTCCCTCTCTATCCCCCCTCCCCTCTCTACCCCCCCCTCCCTCTCTACCCCCCTCCCTCTCTCGACCCTCCCTCCCCTCTCTACCCCCCTTCCTCTCTACCCCCCTCCCCCCTCTCCCCTCCCCCCCCTCCCTCTCTACCCCCCCTTCCTCTCTACCCCCCCTCTCCCTCTCAACCCCCTCCCTCTCTACCCTCCTTCCTCTCTACCCCCCCTCCCTCTCACCCCCCCTTCCCTCACTACCCCCGCCTTCCTCTCTACCCCCCTTCCTCTCTAGCCCCCTTCCTCTCTACCCCCCTCCCTCTCCCCCCTCCCCCTCTCTCCCCCCCCCCCTCTCTACCCCCCCTTCCTCTACCTCCTACCCCCCTTCCTCTCTACCCCCTCCCTCTCTATCCCCCTCCTCTCTCTACCCCCCTCCCTCTCTCCCCCCCCCCTCCCTCTCTTCCCCCCCTCCTCTCTACCCCCTTCCTCTCTACCCCCCCCCTTCCTCTCACCCCCCCTCCCTCTCTACCCCCCTTCCCTCTCTACCCCCCTCCCTCTCCCCCCCCCCCCCTCTCTCTACCCCCCCCTTCCTCTCTACCCCCCCTTCCTCTCTACCCCCCCCCCTTCCTCTCTACCCCCCTCCTCTCTACCCCCTCCCTCTCTACCCCCCTTCCTCTCTAGGGGTTGAAGCGGGAGTGCTGGGGGATGAGGAGAAATGAGCCGCACCTGCGCAGTTGGGGGCTATGCATGATACATGATACAAGATACATTTATTTGTCACGTACGTATTGTTACAGTGAAATGTGTGGTCACCATACAACCATACGAGTAATAAAGAGCACATAACACGATAGTCTTTAACACAGACGTCCCCACACAGTGGGATCAAAGTTTCCCACTATAAGGGAAGGCTCCAAAATTCAGTTATCCTCCTCTGTTGTCCTCCCGTGGTCGGGGGGCTCCCGAACTCCCCGCTGTCACCACTATGGGTGGCCCGATGTTCAGGCCCGCTCGCCGGGGTGATGGAAGTCTGACGTCGGGACTGGAGAACATCCTCATCGGCTTGGACAGCCGAATTGGCCACCTCCTACCGGAGTCCGCAGCTCCCGAAGTCCACAGGCCGAGCTGGGCAGAGATTCACGCTGGCGGCCCTCGGCAAAGGGCCCCAGGACTCCGCAATGTTGAAGTCAGCGCCCGCTCGTGCTGGAAGCTCTACAAATCACAGCTCCGATGTTGAAGCAGCAGGCCCAACACTCCGGAACTTCAATGGCGTTTCCAGGTAAGGCATCGCACGCTCCGCGATGTATCCAGCGCTGCGCTGCCGCTGCTGAAGCTCTGGCCGGTCCCCGGCAGGAAAGGTCGCGCCAATCCAGGTGGTAGGCCGCGAGGAGGAGGGCGAGGACGCGACTCGGAGAATAGTCGCGTCCTCACCAAGAAGTGATTGGGAAATGGTGTCCCCCTTATCCTACCCCCCTCCCCCACATAGAAAAGCTAAAGAAATCTCCCAAAGAAAACTTTAAAACTAACTAAAAATGTTAAAAAGATTGAAAAAGACTGTAGGCAGAGGCTGCCTTCATTGCGGCGCTCCTAGAGGTTAGCAATATTGGGTGGTGCAATATTGTGTTGGGGGATCGGGTGAGTGGTGGAATCTTGCGTTGGGGGATCGGGTGAGTGGTGGAATCTTGCATTGGGGGATTGAGTGAGTGGTGGAATCTTGCGTTGGGGGAGCAGATCCAACGGGTCTGCACTTTGTCTAGTATCAATTAAATTCCATCTGCCATTTGTCTGCACAATCTGCCATCTGATTGATATCATTGTCACTTGAGACTACTCTCTTTACTATCAGCATTACAACCAACTTTGGTGTCTTCTGCAAACTTAGAATCATTATATTTGCATCCAAGTGTTGAGGATACAGGATGCACATTGCAAGCAAGTCAAGTTTACGATTGTGCTGTACAGGTGGGTAATGACCAAGACAAAGTAACATCTGTCAAATTATATGAATTTTCAGTGGGAATTTGGGAAAATGCCCTCTTTAACTTATCTGAAACAATATTGGCTTAGAGCTTGAAGGAAATCTAAAGCAACAGAGATATTAGACAGAAGATACTGTAGATACAAAATGCTGGAATTACTCAGCAGGACCAGCAGCATCTCTGGAGAGAAGGAATGGGTGATGTTTCTGGTCGAGACCCTTCAGACTGATGTCAGGGAGGTGGGAGGTAAGGAAATGCATGACCCTACTGAGTCCACGAGCCAGAAATGCTTCGCAGGAGATAAAATGCAAAGTGATTATTTAAAAACAGAAATTAAGCTTTGAAGCTTTCCAGTCCAAAAGAACACAAATCTCGGGTGCCAAATGATTTCTAGTTTAAAAATGATTACCACAAACCGTTTTCCACACCACAATGCTACTGAACACACAATGTTTTGCAAGCTTTTCATCTATTCAAATTGTACTAGCTATTCATCGCCCACACACTTCCTTCAAATTCACCATCTTTAACAGCTATTCATTTGTGCCCAGTTTATTTTATTTAGCAATATTAACACACCATATCACAATATCACAATCTGCCTGTGCACACAAAATTCACCTCCTTGGTCGAGCAATCTTAACAATGAGCAGAGGTTGAAGAATGTCAGTTTCAAACAAGGAACATGGTATTGTGGATAGGGTGTTGACATGGATAGGAAATTGGTTGGCAGACAGGAAGCAAAGAGTAGGAGTGAACGGGTCCTTTTGAGAATGGCAGGCAGTGGCGAGTGGAGTGCCGCAAGGCTCGGTGTTGGGGCCGCAACTGTTTACCATATATATTAATGATTTGGAAGAGGGAATTAAGAGCAACACTAGCAAGTTTGCAGATGATACACAGCTGGGTGGCAGTGTGAACTGTGAAGAGGATGTTAGGAGGTTGCAGGGTAACCTGGACAGGTTGAGTGAGCGGGCAGATGCGTGGCAGATGCAGTATAATATAGATAAATGTGAGGTTATCCACTTTGGTGTCAAAAGGGGGCAGATTATTATCTCAATGGGGTTAGGTTAGGTAAGAGGAAGGTGCAGCGAGACCAGGGTGTCCTTGTACACCAGTCACTGAAAGTTGGTGTGCAGGTACAGCAGGCAGAGAAGAAAGCTAATGGAAGCTTAATAACACGAGGATTTCAGTAGAAGTAAGTAAATAAGTAAGTAAGTAAGTTTATTGGCCAAGTATTCACATACAAGGGATTTGCCTTGGTGCTCCGCCCATCAGTAACAACATGACATACAGTGACAGTTACGAATGACTCAGAAAACACTAAATATTAATGATAATAAAACATTAATGATAAAACACCATTGATCAAACATGTGAACCAAAATGCCAGATCAAAGGGAGGCTACAGATTTTTGGCAGTTGAATAGAGCAACTACTTGTGGATAAAAACTGTTTTTATGTCTGGCTGTGGCAGCTTTGACTGTCCGGAGCCGCCTTCCAGAGGGAAGTGATTCAACGAGTTTGGGGCCTGGGTGAGAGGGGTCAGAGATGATCTTGCCCGCTCGCTTCCTGGACCTTGCAGTGTACAGTTCATCAATGGAGGGAAGGTTGCAGCCAATAATCTTCTCTGCTGATCGGACGATTCGCTGCAGCCTCCAGAATAGGAGTAAAAAGGTTCTTCTGCAGTTGTATAGGGCTCTGGTAAGACCACATCTGGAGTATTGTGCACAGTTTTGGTCTCCTAATTTGAGGAAGTACATCTTTGTGATTGAGGCAGTGCAGCGTAGGTTCACGAGATTGATCACTGGGATGGCGGGACTGTCATATCAGGAAAGATTGAAAAGACTAGGCTCGTATTCACTGGAGTTTAGAAGGATGAGTAGGGATCTTAAAGAAACATATAAAATTGTAAAAGGACTAGACAAGCTAGATGCTGGAACAGTGTTCCCAATGTTGGGCGAGTCCCGAACCAGGGGCCACAGTCTTAGAATAAAGGGGCCATTTAAGACTGAGGTGAGAAAAAGCATTTTCACCCAGAGAGTTGTGAATTTGTGGATTTCCCTGCCACAGAGGGCAGTGGAGGCCAAATCATTGGATGGATTAAAGAGACAGATAGATGGAGCTCTGGGGGCTAGTGGAATCGAGGGACATGGGGAGAAGGCAGGCACGGGTTATTGATTGGGGACGATCAGCCATGATCACAATAAATGTTGGTGCTGGCTCGAAGGGCCGAATGGCCTCCTCCTGCACCTATTTTCTATGTTTCTATGTTTCTATGAAAATACAGTGCCCTCCATAATGTTTGGGACAAAGATCCATCATTTATTTATTTGCCTCAGTACTCCACTATTTGAGATTTGTAAAAGAAAAAAAATTACACGTGGTTAAAGTGCACATTTTCAGATTTTATTAAAGGGTATTTTTATACATTTTGGTTTCACCAGTAGAAATTACAGCAGTGTTTATTCAAAGTTCCCCCCTTTTCAGGGCACCATAATGTTTGGGACACAGAAATGTAATGTAAATGAAAGTAGTCATGTTTAGTATTTTGTAGCATATCCTTTGCATGCAATGACTGCTTGAAGTCTGCGATTCATGGACATCACTAGTTGCTGGGTGCTGGGCCCAGCTCGAGGGCGGAATTGCGCTCCCATCGGAGCGGCCCAGCTCGAGGGTGGAACGGCACTCACGGTCTGGCTCGGGGCTGTAAAGGTGCTCCGGTGGCTAGGACGGCGTTCTGGCAGCAGTGACCTGAGTCCGGGGTTCCGCTGGACTGGAGGGCGGCAGCTTCGACCACCCCGGGCCGCGGTGTTTGAACCGGCCTGTTCGCGGGGTTCGGTGAGCCGCAGAACTGTTTGTGCCATCGCCCGGTGGGGAATCGCCTCAGCGCAGAGGGAGAAGAGGAGGGAAGAGACTGCAGCCCTAAGATTTTTGCCTCCACCACAGTGAGGAGGTGCTTGGAGGACTCACTGTGGTGGATGTTAATTTGTGTTTAGTGTTGTTTATTATTGTATTATTGTATGTATGACTGCAGTCACGAAATTTCGTTCAGACCATAAGGTCTGAATAACAATAAAGGAAATTCTATTCTATTCTATTCTATTAATTGTTTCATATTTGTTTCAGAATGCTTCAATCTATAATAACTGAAAATGTCTTTCAGTTCTCTTAATTTTTAAGAAAGTTATGGGCTTTTGACTGTCCTCGATCACTGCTTTTGTGTTGTCAATGAAAAAGCAATAGGGAACAAGATGCTAATTTCCGAGTATGAAAATGGTCATAACTTTTTTAATACTGAAGATATGAAAGTGAATTAAACATATTTTTATGCTTTATTTGATGGGATAAATTACAGACTTAATTTTTAAAATCTCAAAATTTTGTAACATTGCTACATTATGGGCACGGTACATTTCAGCATCCTTGATTAACAGAATCACTGAAAGCACCACACATTAAATGATTATCCAAGCTTAATTTCCTTGCCCTTTACTCTGCTCCTTGGTCAAACTTGATGAAATAGCCAATGAGCTTGAAAATGTTCAGGGTGATAGGAGGAAAGCATCATGAAGAAATGCATTGTGAAAGGCTCTATATAAAAGCATCTCTTTGTAAACTCTGTGAACTAACTCTGAACAGCTCTATGCATCTTTCACGTAAATATTGCAGAAAGAAGCAGCCAAGACCCAGATCAGAGAAGGATTTGATGAATTTGAATGAACTGAGGTTAAATTATAGAAAAATTCGAAAGCCTTGATACATTATTTGAAACCAAGAAGAGGGGCCTCGACCCGAAACATCACCCATTCCTTCTGTCCAGAGATGCTGCCTGTCCCGCTGAGTTACTCTAGCATTTTGTGTCTATCAAATTAAAATATCTGATATTAGCAATCAACCCAATAGAAATGGTGTTGACCACAATACTGTCAAATAGTTTACTTTGAGAGATGCAAAATTTAAAGGAGATTGTGCAGGACAAGGTTTTATTCTGCACTGAGCGTGATGGATGCCAGAAGCTCCCGCCCCCATGAGTCTCGGGCAGATGGGGCTCGTCAGCCTGGGAAGGCAGTTCATCTAGGAGAGGGAAAACTCTGATTTAAACCCTCCACTGCCTTGTGGCCATATCCAGTCATGGAAAAGGCTCCAGGAGTAAACCTCGAAAAAATCTGGAGTCGGAGCCCCTAAGGCAGTTCGTCGTTGTCTACAACCTCGCTCTGGCAGCTCCTGCGACGGCGCTGGTGCCAAACTGTAACGGCCCTGCTGTTCCTTTAGATCGTGGAGAGGGGGGGGACGTGCTGCATTGGCAACAGCCTATCCTCCACATGACATCGCCCAGGCTTGCATCCCACCACGATGCATCACCCATGGTCAGTCATGACCGAGAGGGGTCTACTTCACCACTTCACGGTGGTGCCATAATGGCCTGTAGGGGCAATGGTGGAGGCAGATAGAGTTTAAAAGGCTTTTAGAAAGGCAGATGGATGGCAGGAAATGGAAGGCTATGCATCATGTACACACAGGCAGATGAGATTGGTTGATCCCGACAGCATGTTTGACCCAGACATTGTGGGCCGATGGGGCTGTTCCTGTGCTGTACTTTTGTAGGTTCTGTGTCCCACCATCAGAAGTTGAGTCTCATAGTAAGTACAAAAACGCACAAGCAGTTATCTCCCCAACCAAAAAATGATATAGCACTTGACTAGACATGGAATCAATCTGTGTCACTCAGAAAAGCACGTTCTTGAAACTTGCAGTAACCACACACTCTTCCTCCCACCATTGATGAACAATACAGCCAACAAAATAATAAATGTCTGAGTCACATTGTCTAGTGTTTGAACTCCAGAAATTCCCTCTATCTGCAGAGAGATTTGCCAATATGAAATTGGGAGAAAAAAAAAAATTCAATCTTCAGCAGTTCTAAAACCGGCAATGTAAAACAACGAAACGGCAACAATGTGGACAAGAACAACTTAAATCCAGAAGTGTCTTTTTACAATACTGGAGAGTTTTTGACAAACTAGATTAGTATTCACTTTATTACACCAATACACTGTTCTTAACAAATATTTACCCATCATGTGAAACTTTATAAATAGCAGATATAAGTTAGACAACTTCAAGACTGAAAGTCAAAAACTTTTTTCTTAAGACAAATTTAATAGTTTTCCCACCATTTTGGACACCAAAAGTGTGACGTTAAAAACTCTGCCGCATTTAGTCATGAATATTTAATCATTAATAAACTTCATATGGCCCCTCATACATATAAGTTTTGATAATGTCTAGGGAAATATCTTCATCTATACCAGGAGAAAAATACAGTAACATAAAGGTAACATCTCCATCATGGACTGTTCACTCTGCTGCACTCGGACAAAAGGTATCGCAGTATAAGGAGCAGAACGGCCAGGTTTTGCAACAGCTTCTTCCAACTCTTGAAATCCAATATAATGTGCCACTACTATTATTTCTTTTATCTTTTTATCTATTTTATCCTTTTATTATTTTATGTTGCACGGTGAGCCAGATGCAAAAACATTTCGTTCAGACTTGCATTTGTTGGTGTATTTTTGAATGACAATAAAGTCTTTGATTGATTGATTCTTTGACTGAACACAGTACAGATCCCGTAACGGTCGTTGTGCTTGGTGTTCATTGTCACATCGACCATTATCGGGGTCGGTACGTCTGTAAGATAAATCACGGAGACTCCAAACCTCTAATGCTTTTCAAACACCCAACGAGGTATCCTATGGCAGTAGCGAACTTTGGGCGAGTTAATTATTTTTTCTTATTTCCCAATTTAATATATCAAAAACATCGTGATGTCAAAAACGCAATGGCTGTTTACGATATATTTCCCGACTTTTTTAAATTAAAAAAAAATGTTTTACATGAAAATTAAGAAACTGAGCCAAACTTCAATTTGGCAACACACTGTCTCTTGTTTACCTGTCGTACGGACCAAGTCGCTAACTTCATTCCTTCGTGTCAACCGCTGGTAGCTCCCGAACGATCCTTACGGAGACATTTTACTTACAAAAAAAATCAGCCCAAATCAAATGATCTGACAAATCATCGGCCATCGATGTCGCTCAGATCCATAAGGTAATGTACCAATTAGATTGCATCGGTGAAAATGCTTGGTTTTTGCTGGGAAACCAAAACAAATGTCGTTTGTGTAACGCATGTTGCAGTTTCCACTCAGATAGATGCAGTATTCTACTACATGATCAGGTGAATGAAGTGGAAACGGTGTTTACAATTTTATTGTTCCATGGTATTCATAAACATAGAAAGGAATAAGAAATGCGTGTAACTTACTGTGCCAACCAGGTCACTGGTGGACACCACGTAATAATTGTGTATTCTGATGCAATTTTCAGAAACTGGCCATCAATATGCTATCTTTCCTTATATTTGTTGTTGATATTATGATAGTCATGAACCCAATAAAGTGCTTGTCAACTTTTTTTGAAGGAATTTGAAATTTGAGCCCATATGTCACATTTTTGTGTGCAATATTGTAAAAAGACACACAGGCTTCTAACCTGTGATGGAAGCTTTTCACTATCTCTCTCTTTATCTATCAGCACAGCTCCTTCCAGCATGTAGATCCTCCTATCATAATAAGTGAACTCGGAGCAGCATGGTGGCGCAGCGGTAGAGTTGCTGCCTCACAGCGCCAGAGTCCCGGGTTCAATCCAGACTACGGGTGCTGTCCATACAGAGTTTGTACGTTCTCCCCATGAAATTTCTCCGGGCGCTCCAGTTTCCTCCCACACTCTTATAGGCTAATTAGCTTGGTATCATTATAAAGTGTCCCTGGTGTGTTAGTGTGCGGTGATCGCTGGTGGGCATGGAGTTGATGGGCCGAAGGGCCTGTGTATCTAAACTAAAGTACTGGTCAAGCTCAATAGTGGTTGCTGGTTCACTACTGGCAGGTTGCTGAATGACTCTTTTGGTAATTTATGTCTTACAGATAATCAAGGCTTTGGGGGATCAGGATATGAGCTACTCCATGTGGAGTAACAATTCTCTGACATTAGCCTAAAGCTACAATGTGCATGCGCGCAACCTATCCAATTAAGTAGTCACTGGTAGAACCTGAGATTTTGATCGCAATTCAACTGACCATCAGAGATAGTTAGTGCTGAGCGTCATTGTTTGTGATGTGCGACTGATGCCTGCCATTTATTAGTCCAAGTTTGAATTCTGTCCTAGTTTTTTTTTTGGAACTCACCAGGGTCTGTCTCACTCAGAAAAGGAGATATGGATTGAACTGAAACACACTGCAATCATAAACATTCGCACACCTGATCTTAAGATGAAGGGCAGGCCCTTTAAGATGGAGGACAGTTCACAGATGAAGCTGGTGAAGATGGGGGGGCCCTGAAACCTCCTCCTTTTGCAATGGATGGTGATGGGAAACCTCGTCAACCTCGTCAACGGAGCATCCTCGTCAACGGTGATGATGCATGAGAGCATCCTCGTCAGCAGTCTTTGATGGAACTGACCTAAAACCACACGGCGACTGCCAGCGACTGTCACAGTCGTTGCGGGTCGCCGAAAAACCGGCATCTGGACCCCACTACGACAATGTCTACAACAAGGTCTACAACAACCTACCATCTAGTCGACGTCAAGCTACAGCAAGCTACCAACAATCGGACACCCATTAGGACGCCCACCTACGACCACACCTTCGACAACCTATGACCACACAGGCGACAACTCACATCCACCCTCGACAAGCTACGACAAGCAACTATCCTGTTGGCAACAACTGAAGACAATTCAGTTGCTGGAACCTGTCGCCGGTTGACATAGGTTGACGTGGGTAGTCACCAATGGAATTCACCAAAGTCAGCACCAGCGACAACCCACGTCACCTGGAGACAACCTACGACAGCACCTACGTCACGAGAAGTCAAGCTACGCTCATTGGCGTCAACCCATTGTTGCCAAAATCTTTCGAACATGTTGAAAATCCAGCGGCAACCAGTAAGATGCAACGACTCTTTGGGCGACTGAGGAGACGACTCACGACCATACAGGTGACACCATGGCGACCATGTGGTGACAGCCTAGTCGCCTGTAGTCACCTAAAACATAGCCTAAGTGGGACAGACCATTAAGAAGGAAGTAGCAGTGTTGGAGTGCTTTCATGGCCATAGCTTTGATGTGGCTGGTCCAGGACAAATTGCTGGTGATATTTATGCCGAAGTACTTGAAGCATTCAACCATCTCTATTTTGGCTCCGTCAATTTATACCAGGGTGTGTGTACCACTTTACTTCCAGAAGTCGATTACAATCTCCTTTGTCTTGCTGACATTGAGTAAAAGGATGTTGTCTCAGCACAAGAACACAAGGTTCTCAATCTCATTCCTATACTCCATCTCATCATTATTTGATACCCAACTATGGTGGTGCTGTCTGCAAATTGGTACATTGAGTTGGCTTGGCATTTGGCCACACAGCCATGAGTGTATAAAGAGGATAGACCCTTTGCAGGGCACCATTGTTGAGGAGTATCGTCGAGGATGATCTGTCCCCTATCCTCACGGATTGTGGTCTGTCGGTCAGGAAGTCAAGGATCCTGCAGAGATGGGAGTGCTGACTCCATGTTCCACGAGTTTGGAGATGAACATGGATGGGATAATGGTACTGAAAGCAGAGCTGTAGTCTATGAATACGAGTCTGATGTAGGTGTCCTTCTTATCAAGGTGTTCCAGGGATGAGTGTAGGGCTAGAGAGATGGCATCAACTGAGGACCTGGGGTGACGGTAGGCAGTAGGCTGGGGATGGCGCTCCAACCAAAGAGCTACAATTGGGGACTACATTGAATACCTCTGTATCTTTGTCAACACCCTATATGTGGCGACTCATTGCATACTTTGAGTATGGTTTGCAAAACAAAGAATTTCACCATGACAAGTATCAATCAACTAATGAGTGCTTTTACCCAGGTTGGATCAAGTCTGTAACCAGGAAAACAAAATTAATAATCTATCCAGCGCTTCTGGTTCAAGATGGCTGACAATACCGTGCCGTGAAAAAGCTCAAGTAAGGAGGAAGTTTACACTTCTATATCCCCATTGTACTCTTCCATTTTGTTCAAGAGAGAACGATTGTCACGTTTTACTATTTTCCTCCTCCCAGATACAGGCAAATTGAACACAATTGCTGCATAACCATTATTCAGAATTATACGGCATGATTCATGTAACCTTAGTTCAATGGCCCAAGTGTTACTTTGAAAACATTAAAGGAATGACAGTTTTAATAGAAGCCATTGAAGGAATATTTTCAAATATCTGTCTTGGCTGGGATTTGTTCAATTCGGATCAATAGTTTTATTAAATATTGCAGCCCATAATTTTATATGTGATTGAATTTCAGTTATGGATATTGCTTTGCTCAATGACAAAGAGAATATTATGAGAAATTTGAAAAGTTAAAGCACACCAGTACAAGCCAAAGAGCTTGCTATTTCGTGTTAAATTCACAGATACAGTCTGCCCTTGTTATTAGTGCCTCAAACGGATTTCTATTATAACAGACGGAGCATTGCCACAGTAATCATACACCCCCTGTCTCTTTGAGAACATCGGCTATTAATCACATCGATGCTGGCCATTGAAATTTACAAGCAATTGCCTCAATCGACACATGTGCAATGGTGAAGGACACAAAGTGCTGGAGTAACTCAGCGGGACAGGCAGCATCTCTGGAGACCCTTTTTCAGACCCGACCCGAAACGTCACCCATTCCTTCTCTCCAGAGATGCTGCCTGAGTTATTCGAAAATGTTATGTCGATTTTAAACTAGCATCTGCAGTTCCTTCTTTCACAATGCCAGTCCCCGGTCTGCACTACCTCCACAGCAGTTCCATACCAGCCCTACAGGCCTTCACCACCAGGCCGGGCTGCCAATACCAGCCTGCACCATCACCAGCCCAGACCGACTGTCGCAATCTCTAGCAAACCCACACAGCTTTCTTGGCCACAAGCCCGCCACTGCCAAACCTTACCTGCAATCCAGCCTGCAGGCCGCGACCATTCACCCCACTGACCTTCGCCTCTCCACCAGCCGCCAGCAGGCCGTGGGCGTCCAACTCTAGACCGAGAGTCTGAAAAAGCGTTTCAACCTGAAACGTCACCTATTCATGTTCTCCAGAGATGCGGCTGCCCTGCTGAGTTACTCCAGCATTTTAGAAACATCGAAACATAGAAAATAGGTGCGGGAGGAGGCCATTCGGCCCTTCGAGCCAGCGCCGCCATTCATTGTGATCATGGCTGAACCTCCCCAATCAATAACCCGTGCCTGCCTTCTCCCCATATCCCTTGACTCCACTAGCCCCTAGAGCTCTATCTAACTCTCTCTTAAATCCATCCAGTGACTTGGCCTCCACTGCCCTCTGTGGCAGGGAATTCCATAAATTCACAACTCTCTGGGTGAAAACGTTTTTTCTCACCTCAATCTTACAGGGCCTTCCCTTTATTCTAAGACTGTGGCCCCTGGTTCTGGACTCGCCCAACATTGGGAATATTATTCCTGCATCTAGCTGTCCAGTCCTTTTATAATTTTATATGTTTCTATAAGATCCCCCTCATCCTTCTAAACTCCAGTGAATACAAGCCTAGTCTTTTCAATCTTTCCTCATGTGACAGTCTCGCCATCCCAGGGATTAATTTCGTGAACCTATGCTGCACAGCCTCAATCACAAGGATGTCCTTCCACAGATTAGGAGACCAAAACTGTACGCAATACTCCAGATGTGGTCTCACCAGAGCCGTATACAACTGCAGAAGAACCTCTTTACTCCTATACTGAAATCCTCTTGTTATGAAGGCCAACATTCCATTAGAATTCTTCACTGCCTGCTGTGTCCTTTTGTGTATTAACCAGCATCTGCAGTTCTTTGTTTCGACAACTTGTGTAATGATACAATCTATTACTCAGTGATCCTTTACTCGCTTATAGCTGATATCGGCAATAGTGGACACCATCCCACCCCCCCTCCCCCCCATGCTCCATCATTACAAGGGCTTACTGTATTTGTATTTCAGCATGTTTGATTTTTCTGCAGTTTTTTCTATAGATACACAACATCTTACAGTATCGTTCTGGTGGTATTTCATTCAAGGTTATACTTACATTCTGTATGCTGTTGCAGCTGAGCAAACTCCGCTGGACTTAGGATAACCCATGTTCCATCACACATTTTCTAAAAATCCACTTTGACCAAATTCTTAGTCATGAAGAGTCTGCAAATCCCAAAGAAAGGTTCTTCTAGAAAAATATGGTCCCAGAAGGCATATCCTCTTTACCAGCGGTCTGAAGGACTTGCGATGCTTTCAATTTATCTGTTGCAGTTGCATTTGATAGCAGAGATGATCAATCGCAATTCTCTTCCCAAAGAAGACTCTTGTTAAACCATATTTAGTTTCTCTTCCGAACTGCTCCATCAATAACATTTGTTGAGCCAAATCCATTCATATTTCTGATGGGCGAGTCACACAACTTTACTCAAATCTACAAATAAAAAAGCAGAAAAATTATGAATTCACAAGAAAATCCGAAAAACAACTGGAATAATTTCATGACTTTATCGGTGTAACAACTAAGCATTACGACAATATATAATCAGTTGCAGTTGACTCCCCCCCCCCTCCCCCCATCGATAGAACCGAAGGCTGCAACAAAATTAGAAAGTGTGAGAGCAAAAAATCACAATCTATGAAAACATTCATAATTCAAAATCCCTTTAATATAGTGAATAATGCGGAATACTGAACCTTTTCACAGACTCCTGCCAATGATTTGAAAAAAAATTGGAAATACATGGGAAAATATACGCAAAGATTATATAGCGTGGCATTAAAATTAAATATTGCGGCATTGAAATAAAATATTGTAGAACTTGCTGCACTGAAATAGACCTGTCTTGCTCTTACACTTCCATATCTCTGTCTCCCTTGCCGCCGACTCTCAGTCAGAAAAAGGGTCTCGACCCGAAACGTCACCCATTCCTTCTCTCCAGAGATGTTGTCTGTCCCGCTGAGTTACTCCAACATGTTGTGTCTATCTGTCTTCCTTAAAGGCTGAGGCCAATTCACCTCCATCATATAACATGTCACCCAATTTACAAATTCTGATATTTTCCCTGATGATCTATTGTCTAAATATAACCATATAACCATATAACAATTACAGCATGGAAACAGGCCATCTCGGCCCTTCTAGTCCGTGCCGAACACTTACTCTCCCCTAGTCCCATCTACCTGCACTCAGACCATAACCCTGCAGTCCTTTCCCGTCCATATAACTATCCAATTTATTTTTAAATGATAAAATCGAACCTGCCTCCCCCACCTCCACTGGAAGCTCATTCCACACGGCCACCACTCTCTGAGTAAAGAAGTTCCCCCTCATGTTACCCCTAAACTTCTGTCCCTTAATTCTCAAGTCATGTCCTCTTGTTTGAATCTTCCCTACTCTCAGTGGGAAAAGCTTTTCCACGTCTACTCTGTCTATCCCTCTCATCATTTTAAAGACCTCTATCAAGTCCCCCCTTAACCTTCTGCACTCCAAAGAATAAAGACCCAACTTGTTCAACCTTTCTCTGTAACTTAGTTGCTGAAACCCAGGAAACATTCTGGTAAATCTCCTCTGTACTCTCTCTATTTTGTTGACATCCTTCCTATAATTAGGCGACCAAAATTGTACACCATACTCCAGAATTGGCCTCACCAATGCCTTGTACAATTTTAACATCACATCCCGACTTCTATACTCAATGCTCTGATTTATAAAGGCCAGCACACCAAAAGCTTTCTTTACCACCCTATCTGCATGAGATTCCACCTTCAGGGAACTGTGCACAGTTATTCCTAGATCCCTCTGTTCAACTGCATTCCTAAATTCACTACCTTTTACCATGTACGTCCTATTTTGATTTGTCCTGCCAAGATGTAGCACCTCACACATATCAGCATTAAACTCCATCTGCCATCTTTCAGCCCACTCTTCCAAATGGCCTAAATATCTCTGTAGACTTCGAAAAATGGCCTTTGACGCTATCCATCCCAACCAGTCCATGCTGTAAAGTGTGGAAACACAAGCCCATGACACTGCACCAGAGAGAAAAATAAAAATGTGAAATGTGAAATCTGTGTAGGAGAAATATATAAGGAGATAGCTACAATTCCATGCAATTTTGCACAGTGGAAATCAGTTCAATGGGGTTGCTCAGCGAAGCAATAGAAATCTTGTCTTCTTCTCAGTCTTCATCTCAAAGAACTATTGGACCAAAGTCAGACTAGAAGCAGCGAGGAAAGAGCAATTAAAGATGATGAAAAACACATGGTTAGTCATCCATTCAAGAATGAAGAGGCCCATAAGGCCATTTCAGAGGGTTATTCAGACACTGCAAAATGCCTGGTTGTTGAGGAATTGTTGCCATCTGACATGTTTGGCTTCCCTTGAACACTTTGGTGAATCAAATAAGTTTTTAATGACAAACTGATAGCTTCCCGAAAAGTTAAACGATACTAAAGATTTAAATCCAGATCTTTTAATAAATGGAACTAAACTACACAGCCGTTGTGGTGGGATTTGAACTTGTTCTAGGCGTATCGCCTGGACTTCGAAACCAGCTGCCTGACCATCAAGATAATGAAGTGTGGTCAAATGACAAAGGATAGATTGTGGACTTAAGGGTTTGGGAAAATGGCATAGAAGAGGAGTTGAAGCCATCATATATCAGTGGCCATCGTATTGAAAGCAGGCAGGTTTGTGGAGCCTGGTGGACTACCCTTGCTCCATTCGTCTTTAGTTTAGTTTAGTTTAGTGATACAGCACGGAAACAGGCCCTTCTCCCCACTGAGTCCACACCGACCAGTGATCCCGCACACAAACACTATCCAACACACACTAGGGGCAATTTACATTTATACCAAGCTAATTAACCTACAAAACTGTACATCTTTGGAGAGTGGGAGGAAACCGAAGATCTCAGAGAAAACCCACGCGGGTCACAGGGAGAATGCACAAACTCCATTATGACAGCACAAGTAGTCGGGATCGAACCCGGGTCTCCGGCGTTGTCTACCGCTGTGCCACCGTGTTTTTGACAGCAGGATGGAAGAATGACCAGGTTGCTCCAAAGAGTGAGCAGAGCGGCCAAGCTGGCCATCCACAAGTCATAGCGCAAGGTGGAAGAGGGCTCTGCCCGAGCCGGCTGCCTGCCCCCATTCCGGGGTAACGTCCGTGCCCGGGTGCTACTAGAAAGGGGCTACGCGCTGTCCATTGGCACCCTGGGGGATTTCCAGGAACGCTGGACACCGCGGGGGGTTGAATGTGTCCTGGACAAGGATGGTTTAGTAGTTTGCTGAGTATATTATGGGGGTGGGATCTGTTTTGTTTAATTGTGTTGTAAATACTATTTTAATATTTGAATAAATATTTTTGATTTAAAAAAGAGTGAGCAGAGCAGAAAAGTACAAAATGGTTGGATTACACTGGGGATAATTATTGGGCCAAAACAAAAAAATGTAGGATGAATGGGTTGAACAAGGTGGTACTTTATTGAAGGCAATGAATTATAGGCCAAGCATAGGAAATGTAAGGAGACAGTGATTGCAGCTAATAACAGCTGAAGGAAAACCCTGGACATTCCCAGTGAACAAAGGGGAGACCACCGCGGTGGGGGGGGGGGGAAACGAGGAAGGGATGCGTAGTTTTTGTAACTTAGTTGCTGCCGTTGTGGTGACTGTTTTGCGTACTTTATGTGCAAAATCAAAGAACTTCACTGCACCAAGTTATGACAAATGACAAGAGAGTGTCATCATCACCAATTCAGAATTAAACCGATGCAGTTACCCATCAAATAACTCAATTTCTGCTGCTTTACTCAGACCGGGACATCCAGGTCTGTAAGAGACCATGGAATTCTTATGGAGCTGTTCCCACTTAGGCAATTTTTCCGGCAACTGCCGGCAACTGTCAGAGTGGAACACACACACACACACACATCGCTTCCTTCACGAGCCCATTATGCAGGCGGGGGGCAGGGCAAGCAGGGGTGTCTGAGTGAAATTCACACAGTGCAAAGCCAATATGATACAGATGCACACCGCGATGAACAGGAAGGTTGGCGCTGTAAGTGAGACGGTGAAAGCACAGTGTACGGGAAGTCCTTTAAAAGGAGTGGGGGGAGGAGGTGGAGCAGAGGGGGAGAAGAAGGGTGAAGGAGTGGAGACAACCTTTAAGAAGCCAGAGATACACGGCTGTGAAGCTCGGCGAACATTAACATTACCGGTCGGTTATCCTTGGTTCTGAAAACTACTGCTTACGTTTTTTTCCCCCCAATGAGCCACTGAAATTCACCGGTCAGCACCGGCTACAACCTACGAGAACCTTCGACCTCCTGGCAATCCACTATGACCTCCTGGCGACCCACCTACGGCACGAGAATTCTCGCTACTCTCCGTGGCGGCTACATTCTATTCACCACTAATTTTTCAACATGTTGAAAACTTCGCGGCGACCATAATCAGGCCACGACTAGTTCCCAGAATGCGGGAACTCCTCACGACCACGAAGGCAACTCCCCGGCAACCACCCACGAACATGTGGCCACCATGTGGTGACTGCATAATCTCCTGCAGTCGCCTAAAAAGTCACCCAAGTGGGACAGGCCCATTAGTAACCAAAAGATACATCAGAACACAAAGCGAATGGGTCAGATTGGATGGAGGAGGACGGATTATATACAGTCAGCTCACTTCCTCAGGCTGCCCAAAAGAAAATCAATTAAAACAGTGTTTCATTGTTATGCAGTTTCCCTTAACATTGATGCATAACACTGCAACATACGATTTAAGGAGAACATTCAAAAGTATAATCTAATCAAGACTTTTGTTTCTTGTATATTATACTGTTTACAGTGCACTATGTTCACACCTTCTGTTGTGCTGCTGCAAGTGAGAATGTCGTTGGTCCATCTGGGACACATGACAATAAAACACTCTTGACTCGTGGATTCACATTGCAAAGGAACAACAGGAATGAGAATTATTTTAGGATCACTTAGAGATTTTTGCTTCTTGCTCTTCAGTTGCTGATCATCAAAGACTGCGTCCTGCAGTTCAAAAACTCATTTCCTACACTTTAAGATGAACAAGCCTGAAGATTAGTTTATAGCTACAGGGCGAAAACCACCCCTTCGGCCCACCGAGTCCCTGCCGAACAGCGAATGCAGCACTGGAGACCCGGGTTGATCCAGACTACGGGTGTGGTCTCTACAGAGTTTGTACATTCTCCCCATGACCTGCGTGGGTTTTCTCCGAGATCTTCAGGTTCCTCCCACGTTTAAAAGTGTACAGGTTTGTAGGTTAATTGGCTTGGCGTAAATGTAAAAATTGTCCCCAGTGTGTGTTGGATGGCGCTAATGTACGGGGATCGCTGGTCGGCATGGACCCGGTGGTCCGAAAGTCCAGTTTCTCTAAACTAAACAATACACAAATATTTTGCAATTTTGCTGAAGCCAATTAACCTAGAAACCTGCCTGTCTTTGGAGTGTAGGAGACCAGGGCACTCGGAGAAAATCCTCGCGATCACAGGGAGAACATACAAACTCCTTACAGACAACACCCGTAGTCAGGATCGAACCCGGGTCTCTCCTTGTCCTTTCAGCCAGGGAATCATGGGAATGTTGGCCAAGCTATCTGTTGACAAGTGGTGGATCTGAATCCACAAACTAGCTGCTCCAGGCATTCAGTCGGAGTCACCAGGTAGTGACAATAGACTGAGCGTAGGTGCTACTGTCTGCACGATGGACTGAATATTCTACATGAGTACAGGGAAATAAACTATAGTGGGAAATACTGTAGATAGTCAGTCTCTGGTTGAGACCCTATGGCAGAGATTAAGGTTTTTGACCCAAAGCTTTGACTGGCTACTTTCCTCCACAAACGCTAACTAACCCGCTGAGTTCCTCTATCAGTTCACGTTGCGTGCTAGACTCCAGCATCTGCAATCATGCGTCTCCAGAAACTAATGGGGAGAGACTCAATGGAGCCTCAGTTTCCAACTAACCCGAAAAAGGGACCACATCACCCCGATCCTGGCCTCTCTCCACTGGCTCCCTGTGCGGTTCCATATACATTTCAAGACCCTCCTCTATGTTTACAAAGCCCTCAATGGGCTTGCCCCCTCCTACATTAGAAGTCTTCTCACCCACCACTCCACCTCCAGGTCCCTCAGATCGGCCGACGTGGGGCTGCTGAATATCCCGCAGTCTAGGCATAAGCTTAGGGGTGACCGTGCCTTTGCGGTTGCAGCTCCTAGACTGTGGAACAGCATCGTCCTTCCCATCAGAACTGCCCCCTCCATCGACTCCTTTAAGTCAAGACTAAAATCTTATCTATACTCCCAAGCCTTTCCTGACGTCCACTGAGCAAGGGCTATATGTATATCTGTATGTAGTTTGTGTGTTTATACTATTCTTATAACAAATGTAAAGGACTTTGGCCAACGATAGTTGTTTTTTAAATGTACTATATAAATAAATGTGACTTGACTTATTTGATGTTTACATTCAAAGCTTCCCACATACTCATTATCATTAGAAGAAACGAGCAGTGATCATCCCGCCTTGGCATCTAATTACATCAAAGAGGATTCTCTTGAACTTCTACAAGTGCACGGTAGAGGGAATACTGACTGGTTGCATCGTGGCCTGGTTCGGCAACTTGAACGTCCAGGAGCGGAAAAGATTGCAAAAAGTTGTGACCACTGCCCAGTCCATCACCGGCTTTGACCTCCCCACCATCGAAGGGATCTATCGTAGTCGCTGCCTCAAAAAGGCAGCCAACATCATCAAAGACCCACACCATCCTGGCCACACACTCATCTCATCACTGCAATCAGGAAGAAGGTACAGGAGCCTGAAAACTGTAACGTCCAGGCTCAGGAACAGCTTCATCCCTACAGCCATCAGGCTATTAAACACTACAATGTCATAAGCTATGAACTACAATAGACTATTATTATTATTATTGTTGCACTGTTATTGTTTGTTCTTTTTTCTGAGTTTATGTTATATTATTTATTCTGTTGTGCTGCAGCAAGTAAGAATTTCATCGTTCTATCTGGGACATAAGAGAATAAAATACTCTTGACTTGACTCTAATTAGTCAGGCTGAAACAAGTTTCTGGAAAACCACAGATAGACACAAAAAGCTGGAGTAACTTAGCAGGACAGGCAACATCTCTGGAGTGAAGGAATGGGTGACGTTTCGGATCGAGGCTCTTCTCCATCTGAAGAAGGGTTCAGCTGCTGCCCGAATTACTCCAGCATTTTATGTCTATCTTCGATTTAAACCAGCATCTGCAGTTCCTTCCTGCACATTCTGGAAAACCACCCAAGGGGTATAACTAAGGCACCCTTCAGAAAGCCACAGCAACAGTAACTTTCCACTGGTGGTCAGCTGTGAAGAACCACAATGCCAGCCAATAATCCCAGCAAAAGCACAGGCGGTGAAAGCTTAGGAACTACTCCTTAAAAGGGTAATGCAATCAGGGCATTTCAACAGTTTAAAATGAGAGATGGTGAGATAATTAATATGCAATGTAAACAAATGGTTAGCACAGGGAACCACAGCTGCCATTTTCCAAAAACAAAACAGTGATGGAGCAATGCAGCGGGTCAGGAGGCATCTTTGAAAGATGTCGCTGCGACCTGACTTCGGAGCTTCCGAGGCTTCGGCCGCAGGCTCTGTGGACGTTAACATCGGGAGCTCGCAGGTCCCTGGTTGGCGACCAATTTTCGGGAGCTCCCACAACGGCAACTTCACCCGCCCCGAATCGCAGGGTTTAAATCGTCCCGTCGCAGGGCCTTACTTTGCCCAGCCTGGCTTCATCGGCCACGAGACTTACCATCGCCCACCGGGGGCTTTAACATCAAGAGCCTCGATCACCTCGACCACCTCGACACAGCAGTTTGACTGCCTGACCGCGGGAGAAGAACAGGGAAGAGATAAGACTTTTGCCTTCCATCACAGTGAGGAGGTGGGGTGGGGAGATTGCAACCTTCACGTGGTCCGCCCTGTTTCAACGAATGCAATCAACCTGGCGTGCACAATCAAATAAGATCAAATAGAACAGGTTGTCCTACAACATTAGGCTGTGCAGGCCATAGGCAAGAAGAAGCAGGCGCGGGACTCGCTATCAAAATATGGAGGGGACCAGGGGATGGGGGGGGGGGGGTTAACCTTCTCGCCGGGTTAACCTCCAGCCCTGACTGGACTGATGGGATACCAGCGCTGCTTCTCCGCACTGGCCATATTTCCCACAAGCCCAGGCAGGTTAACCTGGCGGGACAGGCAGAGTTGAGCTGGGTTTAGCGCTGCTTCTCTGCGCTGGCTGTGGGCCTGGGGGCACA
The DNA here is from genome assembly GCF_028641065.1 of Leucoraja erinaceus. NCBI lineage: Eukaryota > Metazoa > Chordata > Chondrichthyes > Rajiformes > Rajidae > Leucoraja > Leucoraja erinaceus. The sequence goes on from NC_073383.1 coordinate 1,669,673, forward strand.
GCTCGCGTCTGATTCCCGACCTCTCTGGCCACCCATGGGGGGGGGGTACTCGGGTGGGGACGGGGTAGCACCAGAGAGCCGGCCGGGATCGATCCTGGCTGTGGATGAGGAGCAGGTCTGTGCCACGTCTCCCTCCTCCAATCACCGCATTCTATTCTATCCTCCGTCCCAACCCCCACCCCCCCCCCACTCCTCCCTCCCTCCTCCAATCATTGCGCTGAATCATCATGTCCCGCCCCCATTGCCTGCTGACCGATGTCTCTCTCGTCCAATCGGCGCCCTCGATCTGCAGTCCCTATCTCCACTGTCTGGCAGAAAGCGGTGATTTTAAAATACGGATGACAAAAACTTGGGCGGGATGTTCCCCATCTCTCAAAACATGGGGGGACGTGTCCCCCACCTCTCAAAACATGGGGGGGGGGGGGGGCCTTCAGGGGGTTTTCCGCCCCTGAAGAAGACGACAGGTGTTTGGAGATTCACTGTGATGGATGTTTGTGTGAAACTGTGTTAATTGTGCGTTTGATGTTTTTTTTGCTGCAGAATACAAAATTTCTTTCAAACTTTTGTTTGTTTGAATGACAATAACAGGCATTCTAATTCTAATTCTAAAAGGCATTCTAATCTTTGAAAGACATGGATAAGTGATCTCTTCAGCAAATGGTAAGTGGATACAAGTGAGGGGGATTTTTATTGGCAGATGGGGTACAAAGTTGAGAGATGAAAAGAAGACAAAAGGCTGATAAGGGGAGTAAGTGGAAGGGGACATGGAGAAAGGGGGAAGGGGAGCAGAATGGGAAAGGGGTGCACATCTAGGTGGGGACAGGAGAGAGAGGAGAGGAGGGAAAAGAGTTTCAAAGGTTTCATAGGTCTTTTAATGTCAATTACGGTATGGTGATATGCAAATTACCATCACCAAGAAGGAAAGGGTGGAGAGGTTGTTACCTAATGTTGGAGAATTCAATGTTCATACCATTGAGTTGCAAGTTACCCAAGCAGAGTACAAGGTGCTCTTCCTCCAGTTTGCACATGTCTTCACTATGGCAATGGAGGATGCATTACAATTGGTACTCCCAGTGTGGTCTACTTTACATCAGCAAGATCTAGTGAAGACCGGGCAACCGTTTCGCTGGACACTTACGTTCAGTCTGCCAAGAAGGTCTGAAAGAGAATGCACCAGCCGCTGACCATGTTAACTCCCCTTCTCATTCTCAGCATGACCTTTCTGTGCTGGGCCTCACCATTGGCTTGAATGGATTAAGTGACCTGATCCCGTTTCTGAACTGTGCTTTGTAAACAGGACCCTTACACTGGATGGACATGGATGACATTTTAATGCTCACATTCTTACAGTGTGTCAGAAACAGTTTTCAAATACACACTCATCTCCCCGCTACCTTAATAATAATAATAATAATAACTTTATTTATAAAGCGCTTTTAGACAACATCAGTTACCACAAAGTGCTGTACATGGGAAGTCAACAAAAAGTTATTACAAACTACTAAAACCATTAAGACGACAGGACTATAAAAACAGTAAAAATTAAAAGACATTAAAAGCACTAAAAACAGGAACAATGTCTCAGCCAGTGTCGAAAGCCAGTGAATAAAAGTGAGTTTTTAGGGAGGATTTAAGGTAGAAGACTGAAGACTGCAACGTCCAGGTTCAGGAATAGCTACTTCCCCACAGCCATCAGGCTATTAAACTCAACTCAAACAAAACTCTGAACATTAATAGCCCATTATCTGTTTATTTGCACTTTATCTGTTTTATTTATTCATGTGTGTATATATTTATATAATGATGTATGGACACACTGATCTGTTCTGTATTCATGCCTACTATATTCTGTTGTGCTGAAGCAAGTTCAAGTTCAAGTTCAAGTGAGTTTATTGTCATGTGTCCCAGATATACAGGGACACATGACAATAAACTCTTGAATCTTGAATCTGACAAATATTAACTGTAACAGTGATGATGCTGGGCATCCCCTCCTTGGCAACTTGTTGGCAAGTAATGCATTCAAGCAATGCTTCAGGGAAACACACTCCTCATTTGGCTTATTCTGGTAATCCCCAGAGGAAATCACCTAGACAAAATGGCTAAAATCCAGACAAAGTTATATGTGACTGTGTCATTCAAACGTTAAAACTATGAGTGTGTAATTAAAGTACTCTGGTGGTCACCTGGATGAAGCATAAATAACTCAAACATTGTTTTCAAGACCACATTATATAAAAAGAGGCTCTACTCTGGCTAGATATGACGTGATAACCACAAGTTAGGTTAACTGGAAAATATTTGCAACGAAGATCACCCCTAAAATAGAGGCAATGGAAATATTCTGTTTATAATGACAAATAAGTTTTCAGTTCTAAAATTGTTTTCAACAGCTTTTTCCACTGAAACTTGTCGTACATGAGTTCTTATACATCTAACAGTGCCTCAGGCCTGAGAAAAGACTTAGGTTTTCTTAATAATAACAAACACAAATTTTGAATGAGAAAGTTAACATAGGTAACTTCACTGACAAAAAGGGTAGTGTTTAAATGAAATAAGAATGCAAATACCCGTGGTCAGAGTATGCACTGACCTCCATCAGCAACAGTAGGCGACTAAATTTGTTCATATTTAGGATGTGGGCATTGCTCGCTGTGGCAATATTTATGTTTAATCCCTGACTACCTCTAAGAATGTGGTGGTAAACCATACTCTTCAACCTCAGGAATTCCACTCAAAGTTTATCCAAAGAATCATAATCATACTTTATTAGCCAAGTATGTTTTGCAACATATGAGGAATTTCATTTGCCAGACAGTCATACCAATAAAAAGCAACAGAACACACAAAATACATTTTAAAATAAACATCCCCCACAATAACCATATAACCATATAACAATTACAGCACGGAAACAGGCCATCTCGGCACTTCAAGTCCGTGCCGAACACTTACTCTCCCCTAGTCCCATCTACCTGCACTCAGACCATAACCCTCCATTCCTTTCCCGTCCATATACCTATCCAATTTATTTTTAAATGATAAAATCAAACCTGCCTCCACAACTTCCACTGGAAGCACATTCCACACAGCTGCCAATCTGAGTAAAGACGTTCCCCCTCATGTGACCCCTAAGCCTTTGTCCCTTAATTCTCAAATCATGTCCTCTTGTTTGAATCTTCCCTGCTCACAATGGAAAAAGCTTATCCACGCCAACTCTGTCTATCCCTCTCATAATTTTAAGGATCTCTACCAAGTCCCCCCATAACCTTCTGCGCTCCAAAGAATAAAGACCTAACTTGTTCAACCTTTCTCTGTAACTTAGGTGCTGAAACCCAGGCAACATTCTAGTAAATCTCCTCCGTACTCTCTCTATTTTGTTGACATCTATATATTCCTAAAATTAGGCGACCAAAATTGTATACCATACTCCAGAATTGGCCTCACCTACGGCCGCCATTTTTGGCCACCTCGCTCAGAGCCCCCCTCCGCCGTATGTGTGCCGAGAATTTTTCCCGTTGATTAATTATGACTGAGATATTAATGTTTTTACAAAATTCCCCATTCTCTCTGCTGCCCCCCCTGGAGGCAGGGGAAGGGACTAATTATAAAACCACGAAGTGGTCTGTGCCTCAATTAGTATCTGCAAGCTGGAGCTCTGTCAGTTATCCCTAGTCCCTCTGTCACTCATTCTGAATTCACTACCATGTTATCATGTGAGTACCCTATTTTGGTTTGTCCTGAAAATATAGATGTAAAAAAGCACCTGCACACTTTTCAGAATTAAACTCCATCTGCCATCTTTCAGCCCCCTTCCAAATGGCCTAAATCTCTCTGTAGACTTTGAAAATCTACTTCATTATCCACAACACCACCCTATCTTAGTATCCCCCTCTCTGCATACTCTACTAATCCAATTTCCCCCCCCATCATCCAGATCATTCCCCTGTACATGACCCTCAACCTCCCTCCAAACAGATCCCCTGGACCCCACACCTCCTTCCCCCTCCCCCCTCACCAAACAGCCTCTCCCCCCTCTCCTCTCCCCCCTTCTCTCTCCATCTCCCCTCTTTTTCCTGACCATTCCCCTCCCCCACCTTCCTCCTCTAAACCCCCTCCCATCCACCCACCCCTACCCCCATCCCTCCCTGCTCCCCACCACTATTATCTCACCCCCATCTTTGAATCTTCTGAAACCCCCTCCCCCCTCCAACCTTGTCAAACCCTTCCTCGTCTCCCCTAGACAACATCCACACACCCTACCCCTTCCTCAATTCCCCCTCCCCTCCTTCCAAACCTCTCCTCATCTCACCCCCATCTCAGTCACCCCCTAACCTTCCAGGCTCAATCTCACCCTCTCTCCTCCCCCACCGTTTCCCTAATCACACCCACCCTCCCTTTTCCTCTCCACCCCCCTATACCTCTTGCCCCTCTCTCTAAGTCTCATTTGCCCCATCTCTCTTGCCCTCACTCTCCACCCCCGCCCGCCCCCCCCTCCCCCCCTCTCTAGATGTGACTGCAAGTTTAATCGTCAGTTAGGAACACTTGGGATGAAAGGAGCAAATTAATAATATTAATATAATATCAAGGGGGGTAATTAGCGTGAGTCAGGGGGGGGGGCAATTGGGGATAGTTAGTGTGTGACACTGCATGCCGCCCTCCCCCCCCCCCCCCCCCCCATGTCCCCCCCCCACATCGGTCTGCATTTGGTCTAGTCCTTCCTATAATTAGGCAACCAAAATTGTACACCATACTCCAGAATTGGCCTCACCAACTTCTATACTCAATGCTCTGATTTATAAAGGCCAGCAAACCAAAAGCTTTCTTTACCACCCTATCTACATGAGATTCCACCTTCAGGGAACTATGCAGAGTTATTCTTAGATCCCTCTGTTCAACTGCATTCCTCAATTCACTACCATTTATCATGTACGTCCTATTTTGATTTGTCCTGCCAAGATGTAGCACCTCACACTTATCAGCATTAAACTCCATCTGCCATCTTTCAGCCCACTTCCAAATGGCCTAAATCTCTCTGTAGACTTTGAAAATCTACTTCATTATCCACAACACCACCTATCTTAGTATCATCTGCATACTTACTAATCCAATTTACCACACCATCATCCAGATCATTGATGAACGTGACAAACAACAGTGGACCCAACACAGATCCCTGAGGCACCCCACTAGTCACTGGCCTCCAACCTGACAAACAGCCATCCACCATTACTCTCTGATATTTCCCATTCAGCCACTGTTGAATCCATCTTGTTACTCCACTATTAATACCCAACAATTGAACCTTCTTAACCAACCTTCCGTGAGGAACCTTGTCAAAGGCCTTACTGAAGTCCATATAGCCAACATCCACTGCTTTACCCTCATCAATTTCCCGAGTAACCTCTTCAAAAAATTCAAGAAGATTAGTCAAACATGACCTTCCAGGCACAAATCCATGTTGACTGTTCCTAATCACACCATTTTTATCCAGATGCTTATATATATTATCTCTAAGTATCATTTCCATTAATTTGCCCACCACTGACGTCAAATTAACAGGTCTATAATTGCTAGGTTTACTCTTAGAACCCTTGATAAACAATGGAACGACATGAGCAGTACGCCAATCCTCCGGCACCATTCCCGTTTCTAATGACATTTGAAATATTTCTGTCATAGCCCCTGCTATTTCTACACTAACTACCTTCAATGTCCAAGGAAATTTCCTGTCAGGACCTGGAGACTTATCCACTTTTACATTTTTCAAAAGTGTCAGTACTTCCTCTTCTTTGATCCTCATAGTTTCCATAGCTACTCTACTTGTTTCCCTTACCACACATAATTCAATATCCTTCTCCTTGGTGAATACCGAAGAAAATAAATTGTTCAATATCTCCCCCATCTCTTTTGGCTCTGCAGATAGCTGTCCACTTTGACTCTCTAATGGACCAATTTTATCCCTCGTTATCGTTTTGCTATTAATATAGCTGTAGAAACCCTTTGGGTTTACTTTCACCTTACTTGCCAAAGCAACCTCATATCTTCATTTAGCTTTCCTAATTTCTTTCTTAAGATTATTTTTACATTCTTTAAACTCCTCGAGCACCTCATTTACTCCATGCTGCCTATAATCATTTTAGATATCTCTTTTTCCGAACCAAGTGTCCAATTACCCTTGAAAACCATGGCTCTTTCCAATTATTACCCGAGACTGTGAGCTCCTTGATGTTAACGTCCGCAGTATTAGCAGCAATAGCTGGAATAGCAGTTATTCCACAGACACCATAATATTCAATACTGACGTATCTTTAAATGATACTGCAAATATTCACGGAATATTGTGTAGATGCAAGGCTCAGTATCATTATGGTGAAATTACTCAACTATGAATATATTTGTTTCCTGACCTCTGGACCACAAGTCCCAAGTTTGCAACTGGGGAATATCAATTCAGTTCAATAAATCACTAGTTTCTCCAGGATTAGGGAATGGAATCAAGAGCTGGCACAGCCAGTGACTCCACAACCCGAGACAGGTTTAAGCAGGAACTGCAAACTCAACGTTTCAGGGCATAGGGCCTTCATCGCACATCATCTGTGTGGGCGGCGGGACCGACGTTACAGCGGCTTCTGCAGTCCGTCTGTCTTGTTTTTAATTTTTGTCCATTGAGTGTATAATTTGTTGTGGTTTTTATATATTTTTAGCTGTTTAATGTGGGGGGTGGGTTTAGGGGGGGTGGAGGAAACTTTTAAATCTCTTCCCTGTATGTGTGACCCCACCTTTTCCCTGTCAGGTCTCCGTTGTAGTTGGTGCTTAGCACCGTAAAGCGGCCTCCAACCGGAACGACCTGGGGGCTCCAGTCGCGGAGCCTGCGGACTACTCACTAGCTTCGGAGCGTGGAGAGCTGTGGTGACATGTGGCTTCAACCCAACTCCAGAGCTCGGAGGCACCAGCCACAGGTCCGGTGTACGGTAACATCAAGAGCTCGCGGATCCCTGGTGGGAGACAGCTTTTCGGAGCTCCCGCAACGGCAACTTCTCCCACGCAAATCGTGGGGTTGAAAATGACCTGGAGTGGGGCCTTACATCGCCCGGCGCGGCTTTAATGGCCGTCGGGCTTGTCATCACCTGCCGGGGGCTTGGACATTGGGACCCGGAATGGGGTCTTACATCGCCCGGCGGGGGTTTTGCCATCGCCCGCCGGGGGCTCCAACATTAATATCCGGAGTGGGGCCTTACATTGCCAGGCACTGCCTTAATGGCCGCGGGACCTGCCAGCGCCCGCCGTAGGCTTTAACATCGGGAGAAGAATGGAACACAGGGGGCATACAAACCTTTGCCTTCCATCACAGCGAGGAAGAGATTCACTGTGATGGATGTTTGTGTAAATTATTTTAGTTGTGTGTCTTGGTTCTTTTCTTTTTGTATGACTGCAGAAACCAAGGTTCAAATGACAATAAATAATCTATATTACTAAAAGTCTGATCTTGACCGCTTTTGGCCCACTGTGCTGCGACTTCCGAGAGAACTTCGCGACCTATGGCCGTCATTTTTGGACACCTCGCTCAGAGCCCCCCTCTGCCTTTCGAGGATTTTTCCCATCGATGAAAAATCAGAGAGATATTATTTTATTTTTTTAATTGCCATTCTCTCTGCTGCCCCTGCTGGTTGGAGGGGGGGGGGGGGGGGGGGGGCTATAAAACCTGGAAGTGGTGTGCCTCACTCACTCTCTGCAAGATGGAGGGAGCCTGAGGGTCATGTCTCTCTGAGCTGTGAATAACACTGAACACACTGTCTACTCAACTGTGAGTGCCCTTAATGTGGTTCTAAAATGGTTGCAAAAAATGTTTATTGTTTCTAAAATGGTGGCAAAAAGTGCCTATTGTTTCTAAAATAGTTGCAAAAAGTGTCTCTATTGGTTCTAAATTGCGTGCAAAAAGTGTCTTTTTTGGTTCTAAAATTGTTACAAAAAGTGTCTATTGGTTCTAAAAGGCTTGCAAAAAGTGTCTGTTGGTTCTAAAATGCTTACAAAAAGTGTATATTGGTTCTAAAACCCTTACGAAAAGTGTCTATTGGTTTTAAAATGCTTGCAAAAAGTGTTTCTATTGGTTCTAAAATGGTTGCAAAAAAGTGTCTCTTGGTTCTAACATGCTTGCAAAAAGTGTGTATATTGGCTGTTGTGGTGGTAACTGCTTTGAAAGGCTGCACTGCAAAAAAAATGTCTGTTGTTGGGGGTGGTAACTGCTTTGAAAGTGTCTGTTGGTTCTAACATGCTTGCAAAAAGTGTCTCTATTGCTACTAAAATGCTTGCAAAAAGTGTCTATTGGTTCTAAAATGCTTGCAGAAAGTGTCTATTGGCTGTTGTTGAGGTGGTGACTGCTTTGAAAGGCTGCACTACAAAAAAAATGGACGTTGGTGGTGGTGGTGACTGCTTTTAAATGGCTGCACTGTTGGTGGTAACGGCTTTAAAAGTATTTATTGGTTCTAACATGCTTGCAAAAAGTGTCACTATTGGTTCTAAAATGCTTGCAAAAAGTGTCACTATTGGTTCTAATATGCTTGCAAAAGTGTCTATTAGTTCTAAAATGGTTCCATGAAGTGTCTCTATTGGTTCTAAAATCCATGCAGAAAGTGTCTCTGTTGGTTCTGAAGCTTGTAAAAAGTGTCTCTGTTGGTTCTAAAATGCTTGCAAAAAATGTCTATTGGTTCCAAAATTGTTCCATAAAGTGTCTCTATTGGTTCTAAACTGCTTACAGAAATTGTCTTTTGGTTCTAAAATGCTTGCAGAACGTGTCTCTATTGGTTCTAAAACTTGCAAAAAGTGTCTATTGGTTCTAAAATGCTTGCAAAAAAAGTGTCAATTGCTGTTGTTGTGGTGGTGGTAATTGATTTGAAAGGCTGCACTGCAAAAAAAAAAAAAAAGGCTGGTGGTGGTGGTAACTGCTTTTAAATGGCTGCACTGGGAAAAAATGGCCGTCAATCCTGCCATGAAGGCCAAGCCCCTTCCAGTTGGAGGGGGAGGGATTATAAAACCCCGTAAGTGTGGGTGTGGCTCAGTCTCTGCAAGATAGGGGGGAGAGAGGTCACGACTGTCTGAGCTGTGAATCAACTGAACACACTGAATGTCTACTGAACTGTGAGTGTGGTGTTTTGTGTGGTTTTATAGTGGTCACCCTGATTGAAATGGTATGAAACTGCATTTGATTGTGGTTGTCTTGCACCCTGCTTGAAATGGCATAAAACTGCACTAGCATTTGGTGGCCTTGCACCCTGCTTGAATTTACATAAAACTGCACTTGAATTTGGTGGCCTTGCACCCTGCTTGAAGTGGCATGAAACTGCACTCGAATTTGATGGCCTTGCACCGTGCTTGAAATGGCATGAAACTGCACTTGAATTTGGTGGCCTTGCACCCTGCTTGAAGTGGTATGAAACTGCACTCGAATTTGATGGCCTTGCACCCTGCTTGAAATGGCAAGAAACTGCACTTGAATTTGGTGGCCTTGCACCCTGCTTGAAATGGTAGGAAACTGCATTTGAATTTGGTTGCCTTACACCCTGCTTGAAGTGGAATTTCAAAGAATGGCCGTGAGTCAACTATTAGTCCACCAGCCTTTAGTGAGCTGCCAGCACATCAGGCTTGAGTGACTGAGCTGCCACCTCAAGAATCCATTTGGCCCACAATGTACATACCAACCAGTCCCTTCAGCCCACAGTACCCATACTGCATCGGGGGACCAGCCCTCCCGTGTGAACATGGGACCCAACGGGTCCCACTTAGTCTAGTGTATAATAAAAGAGTGGGGAGAGGCATGCTTTAACATGCAGGGAAAGGGAACTGGAGAGAATCGAAGGAATAGAGGGGGTGATAGAGAGGAGATCAAATATGCCAAGTTGACGATTACATTAAGTATCGACAGTTGGAACAAACAGATACTGCATCGAATTAAAAATACTAAACAAACACATTGACACCCACTTCTGTGAAAGGGAAGGCGGGCGGAGGGAGAGCATTTGCAAAATTGTCGAATCAACATAAAGTTCCACATTTGTGGTGAAACTATGGGACTAATTTAGTTGACAGGACCCTGGTGACTGTGGAGGGTAGTCAGAGTGGAAGTCTGAAGGAGAATTAAAGTGACTGGAAACCCAAGGTCACTGGATGAAGGGCGATGGTGTGGTACATAGCAGTCGCCCAGAGATTCTTCTCCAGTTAGGCAGGGCCCACATGGTGCAGTGCCCTTTTGGGTTCATAGATAGTGGGAATGAAGGGTAGATGTTGCATCTCCCGTGGGAAACACTCACTGACACACACTGATCTGGACGGAAGAATGGAAAGCAAACAGTGGACCCTGGAGACATGATTGTCCAAGCTGGAGCTCATTCAGCAGAACACGTGATCACAAAAACTATTAAACAAGCACCCAAACTTTTAGATGTTGACGAGAAAGGCCCTTCTCATCAGATACTTTGCAGAGTCACAATACTGACAAAACTGATTTCCTGACGGTCGGATCGAAAGTAAGACCACTGCCCGTCTCCTTTGGGAATGTGCCTCTGCCACACATGTCTGGGAAGAGACGCAGAGCCACTCTTAGAGTCCGCCCCCAACTGCTTAACGCAGAACTCTTTGCTGCACATCCTGCCCCCAGAGGTGTGCACTGAGGCGATTATCGACTGCTTTTGGAAACCATTAATGCAATTAACAACAGCCTGAAACTCTCTGGTATATCAAAACCTCAAGAAAATCCAGAGTCGGAGCCCCTAAGGCACTTTGTCATTGTCTACGACCTTGCTCTGGAAGCTCCTGCGATGGCACTGGTGCCTAACTGTAACGGCCCAGCTGTTCCTTTGGATCAATCAGCGACGTGGAGAGGGGGGGGGGATGTGCTGCATGGGCAACAATAGACAATAGACAATAGGTGCAGGAGTAGGCCCTTCGGCCCTTCGAGCCAGCACCACCATTCAATGTGATCATGGCTGATCATCCCCAATCAGTACCCCATTCCTGCCTTCTCCCCATATCCCCTGACTCCACTATCTTTAAGTGCCCTACCTAGTTCTCTCTTGAAAGTATCCAGAGAACTGGCCTCCACCACCCTCTGAGGCAGAGAATTCCACAGATAGCCTGTTCTCCATATGACATCGCCCAGGCTTGCATCCAACCAGGATGCATCACCCATGGTCAGTCATGACCGAGGGGGGCCTACTACTACTACTACTATTACCTAGCCAAGTGTGGTCCACAGTCAACTGTTGTGAATTGGCACTCTAAATATCCAGGACATACCAGGGGCGTACAGACTTCTCAGATTTCAAGGATGAATTCCTGATCTTCCAATCTACCTCCAAGTGTTTTGCCTGCAGTTTCTTTGCGATTGTAACAGTACATTCTACACTCTGTATTCTTGCACTACCTGTTGCACTTGTGTATGTTCTGATTTGCTTATGTTCTGATTTGCTTGGATAGATTCACTGCATCTCAGCACGCATGATAACAAAAAACTGATACAAATTCAAGTGTTCCAGGGGGAAGAAGCATCGTTTAGAGCCCTCCAACCATTTTTCATTAATTATTTGAAATTTGTGATTAAAGCCCATGAATTAATTATTGGCTATATAAAAATGACAATTGATATCCCAGCAGTAACGACAATAATGTAATATTGACTTTAATGCTTTGTATTTGACTTAAGGCCAGCAGAACTGCTTCAGTAAATGTCCTAATGTTCTTTTTTAATCACTTCTTTGTTCCTCTTGTTGCCAGGTCTACAATTACTTGTGCACAGTTGAGTGTGCAGGATTTCCATTTGCTCCCACCCTTGCTTCCAATACAAAACATGGAGACATAGAAAATAGGTGCAGGAGTAGGCCATTCGGCCCTTCGAGCCAGCACCACCATTCAATGTGATCATCCAAAATTAGTACCCCATTCCCCCTTTCTCCCCATATCCCTTGATTCCGTTAGCCCTAAAAGCTGTATCTAAGTAAGTAAGTAAGTAAGTTTATTGGCCAAGTATTCACATACAAGGAATTTGCCTTGGTGCTCCACCCACAAGTAACAACATGGCATACAGTGACAGTTACAAATGACTCCGAAAAAACTAAACATTAATAATAATAAAACATTAATGATAAAACACCATTGGTCAAGCATGTGAACCAACAAAACACCAGATCAAAGGGAGGCTACAGATTTTTGGCTGTTGAGTAGAGCAACTACTCGTGGGTAAAAACTGTTTTTATGTCTGACTGGGGCAGCTTTGACAGTCCGGAGTCGCCTTCCAGAAGGAAGTGATTCAAAGAGTTTGTGGCCAGGGTGAGAGGGGTCAGAGATGATCTTGCCCGCTCGCTTCCTGACTGTATTTAACTCTCTTGAAAACATCCGTTGAATCGGCCTCTGCAGCAGAGAATCAAGAGTTAAGAGTCAAGAGTGTTTTATTGTCATGTGTCCCAGATAGAACAATGAAATTCCTGCTTGCTGCATAGTAAACATAGTTGATAAACGATAGAAAAAAAACTTCAGTGTGTATATACACATACTCAAAAAACAAACTAACATAGTGCAATAATAATAATAGTCTTTTGTAGTGCAGCTTATTTGTTGTCATGTTTAATAGACTGATGGCTGAAAGGAAGAAGCTGTTCCTGAACCTGGGTGTTAGATTATAGGCTCTTGTACCTTCTTCCCAATGGCAGTGGTGAGATGAGTGTGTGGCCAGGATGATGCGGGTCTCTGATGATGCTGCCAGCCATTTTGAGGCAGCGACTGCGATAGATCCCTTCGATGGTGGGGAGGTCAGAGGTGGGTGATGGACTGGGCAGTGTTCACAACTTTTTGCAGTCTTTTCCGCTCCTGGACGTTCAAGTTGCCGAACCAAGCTATGACGCAACCAGTCAATATGTTCTCTACTGTACAAATTCCACAAGCACCAAGGCAGCTTTCCTCGGCCCGTGAACCTGCACGTTGGCTGCGAGCATCAACGTTATTCCCTCAATTAGAATGTTGCACACACCAGCGGATCAGTGATTACACAAATGGTTTCCGTGTTACTTAAATGTAGCCTGCAATTTGTAGAGTGCGAGTGCAGACATTTTATAATGCATTCCAACCATTGAATGTGCAAGGGCAACCTATAGAGCTACAGCGGCCTTGCTGGAAGAAAAGGAGGGAAGAGGCCAGATCAGCCCATCATACACCTACGCCTTTATGGAAAGCACCAGACACCCACTCACCTGTAAACTCAGTTAACTGAATCTCTCTCTGAAGAAAGGTCTCGACCCGAAAACGTCACCCTTTCCTTCTCTCCAGAGATGCTGCCTGTCCCGCTGAGTTACTCCAGCGTTTTGTGTCTATCTTCAGTGTAAACCAGCATCTGCAGTTCCTTCCTGCACATCAATCATTGCCAACAGGCTTCACCTCCAACATTCGTAGGTTTCCTTCACCCTCCTACACTACGTATCGCTGTCATATCCACATCTCACAGAGTGCACTTCCTGCCAGCTGTTCCACCATCATTTCACTAGTTCACACAAAGGGTGGTGGGTGTATGGAACAAGCTGCCAGAGGAAGCAGTTGAGGCTGGTTCAATGCAACTTTCATAAAACTGTTAAACAGGTACATGGATAGCACAGGTTTGGAGGGATATGGTCCAAACGCGGGCAGGCGGGACGAGTGCAGTTGGGACATTGTTGGCCGGTGTGGGCAAGTTCGGGCCTGTTTTCACACTGTATCCTCTATGACTCCATGACAATAACGAATACATAACACAACATTTGCCATCACCACATCCTTCTCTCCTGCAGAGGTGCAGCGGGTGAGCCGAATAGTTCACACCCTGCTGCATTGTCCTCCCACGCATAGAGGTAAATGAAAGCCAATAGCGTCCCCTATACCCTAATTTTCCTCTGAACATCCCACTCAACCCATGATCTTTAGAAGCTGTGGATGTTAAACACAACCCTTGTTAGATGCCCACACACCCGCAACTGGCCACATGTTGGTAGTAAAACAGGGCTGGTAAATGGTAAAGCTGGAGAGACCACACTTGATTCCATTCACACGCATCAGTTGATTTGCTAACATCATGCAGCAGACCAATGTTGCACAGGACTTTTGCAAAAGGTTCAGATGAGCGGCTTCACATGGCGGCAGTCTATAGAAAGCCACTAATTATTCGTTAGAAATTACCCCATTAGGGAATCAGCCAGAACGACTTCAATGCCAAGGAAGTTGGAAGTCAAACAGAGTTTGGTCGGAAATTTACAAGAGAGTATTCTGATGGATAAGATATACATGCGTTTAGATAGACAAGGGTTGATTAGGGAGTTCAAGAAGGAACTGCAGATGCTGGAAAATCGAAGGTTGACAAAAATGCTGGAGAAACTCAGCGGGTGCGGCAGCATCTATGGAGCGAAGGAAATAGGCAACTTTTCGAGCCAAAACCCTTCTTCAGACTGATTAGGGAGAGTCAGCATGGTATTCTACATGGGACATTGTGTCACGAATCTGATCGAGTTTTTTTTGAAGATGTGGCCAAAAATGTTGATGAGAACTGTAGACGTTGTGGAACACTTATATGTGCCTTTCAAATGCTGTCATAAGATCTGCCTCAACTACCATCCCTGTCACGTTCCCGAACTCCAGCCTAAAATGATCCAAGAGCACCAAGAGTTTATCATTGAGATAAACTTGACAGACAATGGGAACATAATCCTCACCTTGTCAAGACTTCTTTTAATTCCTACAGTGGGCGGCAAATATCATTGAATGACCTTTTTATGGCAAAATCCAGAAGGATAAAATCCCTTGGCCATCTGCCACACACCGACCTGCTTCCTTCAAAGTCAACGAATTGAAGAAAGCATCAAAGCCTTTGTAGAATCATAGAAATAGCTAGAATAATGAATCAACAGCTAATGTGAGCATGGCTGACAATACCTTTAAATCATTTTGTAGTCAGAGTTCTTCCTCAGGTTACTGAATGCGTGTTGAGCTGCACATGGCAAACAACGGACATTTGCTGGAGAAATGAGATCCAAAATGGTTCTGCTGGGATGACCCCGACTGAAGTCACAACCGTTCTTTTGAATATATTGCTATTAGATGTAAAAGTGATAATATCCTCACCAACTTGATTCCTACTGCATTCTGGACACCATCTTGGAATCATGTTAATTTCCCAAACACCCAAATGTATATGACAGAGTGGAGGTTTTTAGGCAAAAATATCCAACATTGTCCAGTTCAATAATTGTGTAAGAAAGTACTGCAGATGCTAGTTAACACAGAAGATAGACATAGCATGCTGGAGCAACTCAGCGGGACAAACAGCATCTCATTCATCAAAGAGAGGCAGGATACCAATCCTTCTCTCCAGAGATGCTGCCTGTCCTGCTGAGTTACTCCAGCATTTTGGAAGGAATAGGCGACGTTTTGGGTTGAGACCCTTCTTCAGACTAATGTGGGGGGGGGGGACTGGAAAAAGAAAATGAGAGGCAGTGACACTAGGACTAGATGGAGAGCTGGGATGGGGGAGGGGGAGGAGGGAGAAGACAAGGGTTATCTAAAATTGGAGGTCAATGTTGATACCGCTGGGGTGTAGACTACCCAAGCGAAATACCCAAGCTTGGCTCCTCACAAGGAAAATGGGTGAGATTGATTTTGAAGAAATAGAAAACAAAGTTAAAGTTCTCAAAGGTAGTTGCAATGCACAAGATATCGACATGAATATAGAGTCATGTAGCTTGTTTCAGGTATGCACCAGTTACCTCAGCTGGGGTAGAAAAATGTTTTTCACAACTGAAGCATATTCTGTCTTAGTTTAACACCAGATAATTTGAAAAAAATGCTAGTAATTATGTGTAACCAGGAAACTTTGGTCATTTAATGTAGTATACCTTTACATTATCATTTTTAACCATATTTTGGTGGTGGAAATAAATGCCTTTGTATGCCTTTTTTTTGTCAATAGATGCCTTTTTTGTGCCTTTTTTGTAATTTTATTTTGCCTTTTTGCCTGTCTATTTCAGAGTTTTTTTCAACATGCTGGGTGACGTTTCGGGATGAAACTCTTCTTCAGACTGAGTGTCAGGGTAGTGGGAGTTACTGAGATAAGTGTAAGAAATGAAGATCAGGCACAATGTAGAATAGATCATTGGTAGCCAGGAGAAGGTGACAACGAAGCATACAGAGATAAAATGTAATCAGGAGGACAGTCAGAGTTGGTCGGAAAACTCGGACACGGGAGGGATGAAGAGAGAGGGAAAGCAAGGGTTACTTGAAGTGAGAGAAGCCAATGTTCACACTGCTGCCCAAGCAAAACATGAAGTGCTGATGCTCCAATTTGCACTGGATCTCACTCTGACAATGGAGGAGGCCCAGGACAGAACGGTCAGGTTGGGAATGGGAGGGTGAGTTGAAGTGTTTAGCAACTGGGAAATCGGGTAGGTTTAGGCGGACTGAGTAGACGTGTTCAGCGAAACGATCGCCGAGCCTACGCTTGGGCTCACCGAAATAGTCCACATCTGGAGCAGCGTCTTCTACTTATCTATGCTAATCCCATTTGCTCACATTAGGTTCTTAGCTTTCCTTTCCAAGTACCTGTCCAAACAACATTTAAATATTCTAAGTGCATCTGTGCTACACCTCATCCTGCAGCTGCTTCTTCTTGCGAGTGAAACATAAACAAAATAAATAGTTAGATCTCAAGCCGGGCTTTGAGCAGCCAGGTTGGTGTCTCTGTTGGCGTCAATGTCTGCCAGGCCCTGACACAGCTCCATTTGGTGGGTGGTAGAGCGGGCACCCAGAGATGACATGGTTGGCTGTCTGTTGTTCTGCTCCACATTCCCAGGCTGGGCTCTGGCGGAGGGAGCCCCCCATCTCCACACGCTGGCATTGAAATTCCCAACTCCAGTACCAAGTCTGTTGAACTTCACACATGCTCCTCTGGGGAGGTCAGACCCTGGACAGCTTTTATCTGGTGAGGAGATGTAGCTGTGTAATGGAGATGAGGTTGCCTTCCACTCCTGTGACCACTTGGTGGCTATCCAGTGTGCTTTTATCTCAGTTGGCTGGATGGATGCTAGGAGTTGTTTTCCATGTGGAGCAAAGGGGTGACGGGACTTCAGTCGGGGTGGCCTCTGCTCTCTGCTGATAGCCTAATGGAGGAAGTGATCTGGGTTCATGGCATGACGAGATAGTGCCAGAGTTGCTGCTTGCCTTCAGATCCCTGCATGCAGAATGCCCGCAAGTATAGGGAGCTGCTCGACTGGAGTAGGTTGAAGGCACCCAGTGATGGTTCGCAAGGTGCTGTTCAGCTCGTGTCTACCAGGCTAGTATGTCTGCTTCTACTCCATACGGGTGCGCAGTACTCAGCTGGAGCATGCACAAGAGCTAAGGCAGAGGGGCGAAGACTGGCTCCCCAACTTGTTCTTACCAGGCGTTGGATGAAGCCGCTACGTGCCAGGACCTTGTCGCGGAGACCAGCCAGGTGTTGACGAAATGTAAGCGACCTGCCCAGCTTTACGCCGAGGTAAGTGGGTGTTTGTTGGAAGTCCGAGCGCCTGTTGTTAACGAAGACTGCAGCTCATTCAGATAGACACCTCCTTCTTGGGTGAAAAACATGACCTTCACAGCTCCTGTAAATTTTGCACCTTAAACATGTGAACTCTCGTTCTAGATTTCCCTGCCCTTGGATAAAGATTCAGGCCGTCTATCCTACCCATGCCCCGCATATTGTTACAAACCTCGACAGGATCACCCAGCCTGCGCAAAGCTCTCGTTCACTCTCCTCTGTCTCTCAGTCTGAAGAAGGGTCTCGACCCGAAACGTCATCTATTCCTTTTCTCCAGAGATGCTTTCTGACCCGCTGAGGTACACCCAACATTTTATATCCAACATCCTGGTGAATACTTTCAATTAGTACCACTGTGTTCTTGTAGTGTGGCAAGCAGCACTTTACACAATACTGTGATCTAACCAAAGCTTAGTACAAGGGCAGCATCATTTTTCAACTCTTCTACTCAATGCGGTGGCCTATGAAGTCAAGCTTACTAAATCGCATTTTCACCAGCCTAAATACTGTGTGCCCGTTTCCAGAGAAGTATAGACCTACACCCCAAGAAGGACCAATGTGTGAGATTTAAAATGCAGCTATTAGTGTCCGGGAGCGTAGGAAGAAACTGCTGATGCTGGTTTAAGCCGCAGATGGACACAACATGCTGGAGTTAAGGGCCTGTCCCACTTGCATGCGATTGCATGCGTTTGGCGCGACCAAACGGAAGCGGAGTTTGCGCTAAGTTCGCGCTAAGTACGCAAGTGACGTCATTTGCATCATACTTACCAATCAGCTGGGCAAGAGGCGGGCTAACTGAATTTGGGCGTCGCACGGCGTCGGGCGGTGACATCATCACGCAACGCCACGCTGGGCGGTGACGTCATTGCGCAACGCCACGCGCTAGGCATACGCCGTCAAGACACTGCGTACGCCGCCAAGACGCTGCGTACGCCGCCAAGACGCTGCGTACGCCGTCAAGACGCAGCATACGACCGCAATGCGCCTGCCTGCCGACAGGCCGTTGGCACGCAAAGATTTCAGCCACTGTCAGAATTTCAGACCAGCCCCGCACGATGTCGGGACCAGCCCCGCACAACTCCACGCTTCTAAGTGGGACTGGCCCTGCACGGCCATACGGTGCCCGTACACCTCAAGCGACCACGTTTGGTCGCGCCAAAAACGCATGCAGTCGCATGCAAGTGGGACAGGCCCTTAACTCAGCGGGACATACAGCATATCTGGAGAGAAGAAATCTTTCGTCAAACAGTTCATTAGGAGGTTCCACCGCAAGGAATCAGCAGCGGATGAAAGGCGCCAAAAAATATGATCCTCTCTGAATATGTGTCAGCTTTTTTTCGCCCTAGTAATGAACTTGTTGCCAGTGCCATCAGAGCCCAGAATGTCATTTAGCACCTATTAAAAAGCTAGCAAACGATTTGAATTTATAAAAAATTGAATAATACTAGATTTCGGGGGGGGGGGGGGGGGGGGGGGGTCTACACTACAGGTTTTGTTAAGAAGTGAAATCAAGGGGAGATTTAAGCTGTTACCTGCTGGTTCGGAAAATCTGAAATGTAAACATCAAATGCTGGAAACATCCAGTAGTTCAGCCAGCATTTGTGAAGAGAGGGAGTAAAGGGGCTGTCCCACTTGGGCGACCTAATCCGTGAGTTCTGGCGAGTTTGCCCACGACTCAGACTCGCAGCATGAGCAGTTGCCATACGATACTGTGATGGAGGTCTTCGTAACTCTCCTTCATGCTCGAGAGTAGTCTCCGCGTAGTCGAGGCCTCTTCAGCTAGGTCGCGGCATATTTTTCAAAATGTTTAAAAAAAGCCCACGAGTAAAAAAAGGTCGCCGTGGAAAACATCGATACTTTTTTACTTGTAGGTTTAGTCGTAGTAGGTTGTAGTAGGTCAGCATGTTAGTCGTAGGTAATCGAGGGGAGTCGAAGGTAGTAGTAGATAGTCTTCATCATAGTTGAACGAGGTCGAAGGAGATCGAAGTCTTCACTCTCCACTGTTCGTTGTGTCCTGATGAGGGCAATCAGTGTATCATCTGCAGCTAGTCGTAGCTAGTACGAAGTACTGGTCTTCAGTCAAAGTCAAAGGAGGGAGTAGAGGAGGGTTTTCTACATAGTCTGAGGAAGGTCTTCAGGGTGAGGGTTGTCAGGTTTTTAACCTCACAAATCTGGGGTCTGTTGGTTGCCTATCCAGTATCGCAGAGGGGTACAGCCCAGGTTACGAGTTTGGTGATCAGTTTTGATGAATAACGGTTATGAATGCTGAGAAGTAAGAAAGCAAGATCTCTGACCAGTCATCCTGACTACATCGTATCTCTGTTTGCTTTGTTGTCACCTTCTCCCAGCTAACAATGATCTATTCTACATTTTCCTTGATCTTCATCTCTTTTGATCTCTTACACTTCCTTATCTTTGTATCTCACCTCTCTCCTGACGCTCAGTCGGAAGAAGGGTCTCGACCCGAAAGGTCACCTATTCCTTCTCTCCAGAGGTGCTGCCTGTCCCGCTGAGTTTCCACCGATTATCTTCAGTGTAAACCAGCATCTGCAGTTCCTTCCTGCACAAGCAAGTGTTTCAAGTCGCTGAGTGCCAAGGTGGTCTGTGATAAGACCAAGGGTGATACAACTGCTCTTGGTGCAGTTCAGTTAATCAACCATGAGGGCAGGAGGGAAGAGAAACTAAGAACTTGTTTAAACTGCAAGATGCAAAACACTACAATTGTTGGATATGTGAAACAACAGAATGATGGAATTGTATCTTGGGAGGACAAAAAAACAAGTTAATGTTACAGGTGGATAACCTTACAAAAAAAGTTTGAAGCCGTAGCTTAACTCAAGATAGGAAACCACCAATGACCCGTGGACCTGTCTGACCAATATACTCAATGTGGCTGTGGGCCAAGCATCGAATATGTGTCTAGAATTTAACTTTCGTGACCCATGTCTGGGAACTACTTGAAATTTGGCACAGATTTAGATAATATATAATTGAGAAGGAAGTCATAACTCGCCAGTGCCAAAAGGTGAACATTAATTAATTAAACTAATTAGAAAATGATAGAAAAAGTAAGCGCCATCCAGTGTTCAATGCTCTTATTACACCATGGGGAGCCTAACTCCGTGCTGCTGTCTATTTAAACCATATATTATTATACCATATATATGACTAATGAATATGACTGTAATCATATATAATTATGCATAATTATATGATATAAAAATAACATAATTAATATAATTGTGTGTGTATTTTGAATGATTGCCGCAAAGGTCCTGCTCCTGAACCAGCCTAATTAATGGGTGAGGGCATTTTCTGTGGATTCCCCCGTTTACTGAACCCCACTGACTGCCAGTGCGCAGAGTGGGGGTCACGGCCATAGTGGGACTGGGGCAGTGCCAGGCTGTGGGAAGGCCAAGGCATCTTCCACTAACAGGAAAATGTCTAACCTAAACCTAACTCGCCCCCCCCCCCGCCCTTCCAGAGCTGCCGATGGCTGGAGCTGGAGCTGGGACCGGCTGTGGGCTCCGTAAGTGTGGCCACTCACGCATCCACCTCGGTCAGCATGCCCTTCTGGATCGTCGTGGTGATGATGGTGGGGAGCAACACTGCCCTGCACGCACCCCCATAGCGCCTGATCCGTCAGTCCGCCCGCTGCAACACCGGCCGTCCGACAGCCCAACCGACCACTAGTTACACCCACCAGCGGCCCGACTGGCTCTTCACAGCATCCACCGGCCTACCAACAGCCCGACCGACTGACTCACTGACTGACTCACTCTAGCTCTACATTTGTTATTTATCATTTTTATTTAACAGTTCACATCATAACTTTACAAAGATAAATCAATTATAAAGTAAAATTATCAGCAAGGTTAGCATTACCTTTATTCCTTCGAAACCTTGCTATTGTTTTGATGTCATTAGGAGGCAGCCATGATCCCAGAGTGCTCACTGCCTAGCCACCACGAAACAAAGCGCGTGATTTGGACAAATGGCATCCGACACAATGTCAAACGTGCATTGATTGGACAATTACTACTCGGAAAATTTGAGGTTTTTCGCATATTTTAGAAATATGTGCAGGTTTTGGTCTTGACGAGTTCAGGCATGATTTATATAATATTTTTACACAATATATTAAAAAATTCAGGTAGTTACGTGATTTGGATCATGAACTTAAGCGAAATGCACCACGGCCCACAGCCTAAATGGCCACTGAAGAACATTGCAGACCTCATAAGGTCATAAAGTCAGAAGGTCATAAGAGATAGGAGTAGAATTCGGCCCATCAAGTCTACTCTGCCATTCAATCATGGCTGGTCTATCTCTCCCTCTTAACCCCGTTGTCCTGCCTTCTCCCCATAATCTCTGACACCCGTACGAATTTAGAATCTGCCTTAAAAATATCCACTGACTTGGCCTCCACAGCCTTGTGACAAATTATACTCTGTACTCAATCATCAAGCTTAGTTTTAGTTGTAAACCTGGCTATGAAACTTGTGTATAATATGAAGGTACAAACAAAATTAGGAAATTAGTGCAACTTTTACTCTGTGCAGAGATCCAAGGATTTTTCCTGGCATATCACAAGCAAATGCCAGCTGCTATAAAGTTTTATCGCAGGTCCAAAATCAATCAAAACACAAATTTGTTCTTAACTGCCTTGCCGCTTAGCTGCGTTTGCAATATATATTTGAGAAAAGGCTTTCTCCAGAACTCATTTACATTCAGCAGTGTTAAATCTCACACTGTGATGTTAACTCATTTCCTTGATATCATGCCAAAGTCAACTTGTCTGTTCCAATTGAAAAACAGTGGAGAGTTATATAATAAGGCTTAAGACAACTGAAAGCCACTTGCAGTTAGAATTCCACAAGGTTGATTTATATTATAGAACTTGAAATGCAGGGTTCCTTAAATACTTCAAATAGGCAGTGCCAGGAAGTTGGGGAAAAAAAAAATCACATCTGCCATTTTACTGTAAATATCCAGAGGCCTGTCAAGGATTCGCTGATCAAAACCCATACAACGTCAATTAAATTGCTCAATGCTCCACCACAATCACAAAAAAACATTTTGCATGACAACAATTGAAGTAGGTTAATCTAGTTTCACAAATTAATGCTGCTTAACACTGCGATGATAACACATTTTAATCATGATTATATTGTTTGTAAATAGAGTATGATCAAAACAAATGTTTGATTAAATAGATAGAACCAAGTACATTATGTCTGAAGAAGAGTCTTGACCCATTCCTTCTTTCCAGAGATGCTGTCTGTTCCGCTGAGCTATGGGCCTGTTCCACTTAGGCGATTTTTCAGGCGACTGTCAAGTCATGGCAGGTTGCTGAAAACCCGGCGAGTGGAACGGTGGACCACACACACACACACACACACACACACACACACACACACACACACACACACCACACACACACACACAAACACCACACCTACACACACCTACAGGGCAAGCACACACACACACACACGCTGTCTGACACAAATTCACACACACACACAAGTCAATACACACACACACACACACACACCCCACCTAAAACCTTCAGGGCAAGCGGGGTTGAGCGCCCTGAGTGAAATTCACACGGTGCAAAGTCAATGTGACAGACACACACCCCGAAATGAACAGGAAGGTGGCTGTGTACGGTGAAGTACAGTGTATGGGAAAAAGAGGGGGGGGGGGGGGGGGGAAGGGAGATGGGGAAAAGGAAGGAATAGAGACAACTTTTAAGAAGCCAGAGATACACGGCTTTGAAACTTGGTGGACATTAACATAACCGGTCGGTTATCCTTAGTTCTGAAAACTGTTGTTTACATTTTATTTTCCCAGTGAGCCAGTGAAATTCACCGGTCAGCGCCGGCGACAACCTACAACCTCCTGGCGACCCACTACCACCGCACCAACGGCACGAGAATTCTCGCTACTTCATTCTCGCCGTCGCTAATTTTTGAAACGTGTTGAAAACTTCACGGCGACCAGAATGAGTCCGCGACTAGTTCCAAGAAAACGGGGACTACTCACGACCATGCAGGCGACTCCCCGGCAACCACCCGCGAACATGTGGCGACCATGTGGCGACCGCATAGTCTCCCGCAGTCACCTAAAAGGTCGCCTAAGTGGGACAGGCCCCATTACTCCAGCTTTATATGTCTATCTTACATTAATTTCTATTTTGCTTCTTTTTTTAAATAAAAAGCATTAACTTTAAAGAACTTGTATGTTGGAATTTATGATATTCAGCCAAGGATATGCCGAAGGAAGTCATGCTATGCTAGCCACGGCCTTTAGCTATAGTAGTCCATCAGAGTGTAATCGTGTTCACTCAAATTGGAAGGATGCTGCTAGCCACAAGTTTAGAAAATATTATAGATAGAGATTCACTTTAACTGCAGTAAGTGTCAAATTGTTCAAAAGCAAGGTGATGCTCACTACAGACAATAGACAATAGACAATAGGTGCAGGACGAGGCCATTCGGTCCTTCGAGCCAGCACCGCCATTTAATGTGATCATGGCTGATCATCCCCAATCAGTACCCCATACCTGCCTTCTCCCCATATCCCCTGACTCCGCTATCTTTAAGAGCCCTATCTAGCTCTCTCTTGAAAGCTTCCAGAGAATTGTCCTCCACTGCCTTCTGAGGCAGCGAATTCCACAGACTCACAACTCTGTGTGAAAAAGTGTTTCCTCATCTCCGTTCTAAATGGCTTACCCCTTATTCTTAAAGTAGCCCCTGGTTCTGGACTCCCCCAACATCGGGATCATGTTTCCTGCCTCTAGCGTGTCCAAACCCTTAATAATCTTGTATGTTTCAATAATAATCCCTCTCATCCTTCTAAACTCCAGAGTGTACAAGCCCAGTCGCTCCATTCTCTCAGCATATGACAGTCCCGCCTTCCCGGGAATTAACCTTGTAATGAGCATGCATTGAACGAAGAAATACGTTTTATTTTAAATTGGTATTTTATTGCCAAGTGAACCAAGACAGAGTGAAAAACTTAGCTTTACAACTATCCAAGCAAATAATTCCATACAAGAGTACACCTCTTAATCAAGCACTACTTACACCCCGACCATTCTCTCGTTTCCACCCTCCCACTGGGCAGAAGATTGCAAACACATACCAGTTAATGCCCGATGTTATTAGACGACCGAACTGAACTCTCACAAGTTAAGGGAATGAACTGGCAACATTTCGGATCACCTTTCTTCACATTGACCTGAAACGTTGCAATAGACCATAGATAATAGACAATAGGTGCAGGAGTAGGCCATTCGGCCCTTCGAGCCAGCACCTCCATTCAATGTGATCATGGCTGATTATCCCCAATCAGTACCTCGTTCCTGCCTTCTCCCCATATCCCCTGACTCCGCTATTTTTAAGAACCCTATCTAGCTCTCTCTTGAAAGCATCCAGAGAACCGGCCTCCACCGCCCTCTGAGGGAGAGAATTCCACAGAGTCACCACTCCCTGTGAGAAAAAGTGTTTCCTCGTCTCAGTTCTAAATGGCTTACTCCTTATTCTTAAACTGTGGCCCCTGGTTCTGGACTCCCCCAACATCGGGAACATGGTTCCTGACTCTAGTGTGTCCAAGCCCTTAACATTCTTATATGTTTAAATGAGATACCCTCTCATCCTTCTAAACTCCAGACTGTACAAGCCCAGCTGCTCCATTCTCTCAGCATATGACAGTCCCGCCATCACGGGAATTAACCTTGTAAACCTACGCTGCTCTCCCTCAATAGCAAGAATATCCTTCCTCAAATTAGGGGACCAAAACTGCACACAATACTCCAGGTGTGGTCTCACTAGGGCCCTGTACAACTGCACAAGGACCTCTTTGCCCCTGTTCCCTGTACAGATGCTGCCTGACCCACTGAGTTCCTCCAGCACTTTGTATTTTGCTCAAGAATGAGTGAGTTATTGTCACGTGTTAAAAGTGTTATTTTGCATACAACCCAGGGAACAAGTGTCGCCACATTTTGGCGCTGACAAGGGCATTGAACAGTCCTTTCCACAGCCTGCTGTTAAACCTGGCAGCAGCCCCCCCCCCCCCCCCCCCCCCCCCCCCCACCCCCCCCTCACCCCACCCCCCCCCGCCCGCCCCCCCCCCCCCCCCCCCCCCGCCCCCCCTCCCCCCCCCCCCCCAAAGCTGGGTCCCCCCATTATTCTCGCCGGCCCCTCCACGTTGTTCCATTTTCTTGCCGGCCCCCCCCCCCTCATTTGTTTTGGTGCCCCCCCCCCTCTCCCCACGCCACGCCAACCCCCCCATTGTTGTTGCTCTCGGTGGCATGGTCTGTCGACACCAGTGGCTCGGAGTCGATTCGGAGACCACCATGGGTGAACCGGGAAGGTTCTCTGTCGTCAGTCCGCAGCGGGTGAATCAGGCCTGCTTGCTGGGAGTGTCCCATCCCGGCCCACTGCCTCCGGCAGACCAACGACAGAGGAAGATTCCAGCAGCTGCTGAAAAGGCATAGATAGAAAGGTGCGATAGCCACAACGAGGTAGACTGGGAGATCAGGGTCACATCCATACTTATGAGGGGTGGCACGTTCAGTAACCATATAACCATATAACCATATAACAATTACAGCACGGAAACAGGCCATCTCGACCCTTCTAGTCCGTGCCAAACACATAATCTCCCCTAGTCCCATATACCTGCGCTCAGACCATAACCCTCCATTCCCTTCCCATCCATATAACTATCCAATTTATTTTTAAATGATAAAAACGAACCTGCCTCCACCACCTTCACTGGAAGCTCATTCCACACATCTACCACTCTCTGAGTAAAGAAGTTCCCCTCATGTTACCCCTAAACTTCAGTCCCTTCATTCTCATGTCATGTCCCCTTGTTTGAATCTTCCCTACTATCAGTGGGAAAAGCTTTTCCACGTCAACTCTGTCTATCCCTCTCATCATTTTAAAAACCTCTATCAAGTCCCCCCTTAACCTTCTGCGCTCCAAAGAATAAAGCCCTAACTTGTTCAACCTTTCTCTATAACTTAGTTGCTGAAACCCAGGCAACATTCTAGTAAATCTCCTCTGTACTCTCTCTGTAGTCTAATAACAACAGACAATAAGCTGCTTTTGAAACCGGGGGTACTGCATTTCCCAGCGACAAAGACGCACCTGCGTAGAAGACGCACCCCCATTTTGAGTTGCTAAATTTGGAAGAAAAAAAAAATTGCCGTAGTGGCGGCCATTTTGTTTTGCATTGCGTAATGTTTTCATATAAAACAAAGTTAATGTGTATACCGGTAATAAAAAAAATTAAATTAAAATGTGTTTTCAATCTTCTGCCCAGTGGGAGGGAGGTAAAGGAGAGAATGACTGGGGTATAAGTGCTCCTTGATTGTGTGGGCTGCTGTCCTGAGTCAGCTGGGGGTCATGGAGGGGGGATGGTTTGCCAATGGACTGGGCTGCGTCCACAACTACAAATCCTTGCCATCTAGAGCAAAGCAATTGCCACACATGTGATCTTATAGAAACATACAACATTATAAAAGGACTGGACAAGCTAGATGCAGGAACAATGTTCCCAATGTTGGGCGAGTCCAGAACCAGGGGCCACAGTCTTAGAATAAAGGGGCGGCCATTTCAGACTGAGGTGAGAAAAAACGTTTTCACCCAGAGAGTTGTGAATTTGTGGAATTCCCTGCCACAGTGGGCAGTGGAGGCCAAATCACTGGATGGATTTAAGAGAGAGTTAGGTAGAGCTCTAGGGACTAGTGGAAACAAGGGATATGGGGAGAAGGCAGGCGCGGGATATTGATTGGGGACGATCAGCCATGATCACAATGAATGGCAGTGCTGGCTAGAAGGGCCGAATGGCCTCCTCCTGCACCTATTTTCTATGTTTCTATGATACATCCCGATAGGAGTCTTACATCGATGTACCTGTAGAAAATGGCAAGAATTATTACGAGACGTTCCAAATTGCCTTCGTTTTCCGAGAAAATCGAGCCATTTTGGTTTGAGTCAAGTCGGCGTACTTTCTTGGCTGTAGCATCAATATGGTGGGACCAAGGCAAATTGCTGGTGATATTTATGCTTAGGAACTGGACGTTCTGGAGCTGGAGGTTGCACTTCCATGGCATTGTTTTCTTTCATTGCTCCTTTCATTCAATGTGATGAGAATTCAGCCCAGATTTGAAATCACAATTGTGATGCTTTCTAGGTCAAGACATACAAATGCTTAGATCTGTTCGGATCCTTCCAATCTTGAAGCATCATTTTAACTCCAATGCAAGGGGCAATGTAACATCAGTGCAATCTGGCAAACCGCTGCAAGACTGGTAAGGAGAGTAGCAATTTGGTAAAATAACGAATGGCCTTGATTGGTGGTACAGATATATTGGGATGTTGTGCAACTGGGATTAGATTAAATGTTAATTTCAGATAGAATTTTCACATCGACCTCTCCTCAGAATTGCAGGTTTATGGACCACATTGTTGACTCATTCTTGAGACAAACCTTTTACCATGGGAGTGGGATGGTTGCAAGGGGGCAGAGATTACTGTCCATCAGATGGGAGGTTGTTACCCTGCAATAACGCATTAGTCTCAATCAACTAAATTGGTTACAGGAGATTTTTTATATTTTCCCCCAAATTGTATGGAGTTAAAAAAAATTGTCTTTGTGTGTACCTGAAATGTCGACATAACTAGAGGGTGGGAAGCGTTTTAATTGGGCAAGCTAGCTAGTTGGCTTGCCTTGTTCTTTCAAGACGAGCAAGATGAACAACAGTCCCGACATGTTTGGTGATATCAGGCAGAGAATATCTGCAGGAATGGGTGTGAACAGGCAATCTGGCAAAATCTGATTTCATGACGTTTGCTAGCATGTATGCGCACTCATACAGGTATCCACCGACATATTTTCATTTTTTCATTTGATTACTGAGCTGGTTTTTCATTACAATTCCAGAGAGCAACCAATATCTTACAAGTCATCCATGAATGGGAAGTGTACATCTTTTCTGTGAAATAATTTGAGGGAGGGGAAGTCATAGGTTTGTGGTCAAACTCAGTCTTAGTAGATTGTGGATCAGGGCCTTCTCTAGGGGCTTGAGTTCAATCGACTGATCGTTGAGTACAGTGTATTAGTTGTGGAATAAACATCACCCATTCCTTCGCTCCAGAGATGCTGCCTGTCCCACTGAGTTACTCCAGCATTTTGTGTCTATCCACAGTGTATTAGTTACTACAGGACTGTTCCACAAAGAGGCGATGTCTTCATAAACCCTCTCAGACTTAAACGATCCTCTACAATTATTTTGAACAAATTATTTTGAGCCTTCCTGTTGCTCTAGCCATTATTTATCTTGCAGCCAAACTTTTAAGACAGATTTAAATGATGATTATAGCATTGCCGCTTGAGGGATCTTGTATCCAATTTTGCAAAATATTTACTAAAAAGAGCAAAGT
Source organism: Leucoraja erinaceus (assembly GCF_028641065.1). Classification (NCBI taxonomy): domain Eukaryota; kingdom Metazoa; phylum Chordata; class Chondrichthyes; order Rajiformes; family Rajidae; genus Leucoraja; species Leucoraja erinaceus. The sequence goes on from NC_073383.1 coordinate 1,698,710, forward strand.
ACGTCAAAAGTGCTTCAATGGGGCGACCCGAAGTCATGGAAGAAGCTTTTTATATTGTCACTTCATGTTTTTATTCTAACCACATTAAAAAAAAACCTTAATGCCCTTGAATTTACATACATACCTTATCAAGGAAAAAATATGTCCAAACATAGAGTTGTTACCTAACGGCTGTGGGCGGCACGGTGGCGCAGCGATAGAGTTGATGCCTTACAGCGTTTACTGTACCGGAGACCCAGGTTTGATCCCAATTACGGTGGTGTCTGTACGTAGTTTGTATGTTCTCCCCATGCCTGCGTGGGTTTTTGTCTATTGTCTATAGACAAAAGACAATAGTTGCAGGAGTAGGTCATTCGGCCCTTCAAGCCAGCACCGCCATTCAATGTGATTATGGCTGATCAACCACAATCATTACCCCGTTCCTGCCTTCTCCCCATATCCCTCGACTCCACTATCTTTAAGAGCGCTATCTAGCTCTCTCTTGAAAGCATTCAGAGAATCTGCCTCCACCGCCCTCCAAGGCAGAGAATTCCACAGACTCACCACTGTGTGAAAAAGTGTTTCCTCATTTCTGTTCTAAATGTTTTATCCCGTATTCTTAAACTGTGGCCCCTGGTTCTGGACTCCCCCAACAGCCTCTACCTTGTCCAAACCCTTAATAATCTTATATGTTTCAGTAAAATCCCCTCTCATCCTTCTAGGTTCCAGCGTATACAAGTCCAACCGCTCCATTCTCTCAGCATATAACGGTCCCGCCATCCCGGGAATTAATCTTGTGAACTTATATTGCATTCCCTCGGTAGAGATCTTTGGTTTCCTTCCACACTATAAAGACGTACAGATATGTAGGTAAATTGGCTTGGTATAAGTGTAAATTGTCCCTAGTGTGTGTAGGATAGTGTTAATGTACGGGGATCGCTAGTCGGCGTGGACTCGATGGGCCGAAGGGCCTGTTTCCACACTATCTCTAAAAGCTAAAAATTGTACCTAATGTGCATAGGACAGTATTAATGTATGGGGATTGCTAGTCGGTGCGGACTCGGTGGGCTGAAGGGCCTGTTTCCACGCTGCATCTCTAAAACGGAAACAAAAACTAAAATATACATCGAACCAAACTAGATCAAAATCTCAGGTGAACACAAGTGGATCGATCAATTGCTTAGCTGTAGTCCAGCAGATGTCAAGTCTGGTGCCCTCATTTCTTTCCTCAAATATGTTAAACAAATATTTTAGGCATTTTTTACTTTTGGGGCATTAAGATAAATAGACATAGATATGACAGCTTCGAAACATAACACCAAAATAAAGCTGAATATAAAATACAGGAAATACCTGCTAGACAACATCCACAGTGTTACAAACGTTAATGTCTTAGAAATACGAGAGATAAAATAGTCTTTAGGGTAGCTAGATCGTGTTGGCAAAGGACAGAAGGAACATGTGTGATACAACAGAAGGCAGTAAAGATTTAACGTCAAAGGGGGTCATTGTTTAACGTGAAAGAGGACGAGTATTAGACAAGTAAGGAAACAAAAAAAGGTGTAAATGGGGGGGGAGGAGAGGCAGAACTGCCTGAAAATAAAGGAAACCAAAACTGAGTGCTGGTAACCTGTTGAAATTGCTGATGAAATGTTAGAAAGCACAAATGTTAAAACCCACTTCACTTCCAATAGCAACTTCAGGTCAGCCACAGGAGATGCAAGACTTGCCACTTTATCTCCTCCCTTCTTTGCCACCCTTAATCCTCCTACCCTATCTCCCATTCATTTTGCTCTCGATACTTGTTTTTTCATCGATTTAATTTCCTGATACATTGATTTAACTTCCTGATTCGGACTCTGCAAGGCCTAGGAATTTGGCTGGTTGAAGAGACACGCCATTAATCACCCTTTATACACAAGTCCTAGCTTGTAATAGACACAAAAAGCTGGAGCGCGACCCACTGAGTTACAGACAGCATCTCTGGAGAACGGGAATAGGTGGCGTTTCATGTTGAGACACGTCACCTGTTCCTTCTCTCCAGAGATGCTGTCTGACCGGCTGAGTTAACTCTAACTCTTTGTTTCTATATTCGGTTTAAACCAGCATCTGCAGTTCCTTCCTACACATCCTAGGTTGTAACCATGCGTCGGCTTTTCTTTGAATGGAGAACGAGGGCTTTAACACTGTGCCTCCGTGCACGTGACAATAATAAGCAAAACCTAGTCACCTCCAGCTCGTACCAGGCTGAATCTGAAGCACAGTGCAATCACCGGCACCCTCCCCTGGAAGAATGCCTTAAGTTCTTTCAAATATTTGTGCTCACTTTGTCTGCTTCTGGCAGGATAAGAACATGATGAATACAATTCTCATTGTACAAAGTTCTACAGCAGCAAGAGATTACTTTTCTCTCCGACAACAATTCAAAGGGAGCAGAAGGACTAAACATTGTAGACCACAGTCACCTTGACAACCACCGATATGTTTCCCCAGCATTTTTAAAAGTTGCAATTGTGGCTGTAGCAGTTGCCAAATTACAGTCATGACCTCCTCTGCAAATTAAAGATGTCTCATACATTGGTCACCATTCAAGATAAGAGGCTACCTACCTCCCAGGGATGTCCAGTGTCTCATCTCTCAAGTTCCCTGGTCCCATTCTTTCACTTCCTTCCAAGCTTGGACGATGCAGTGTTCCCCCTTTCAGGTTTAATTTACAAATGAAACACTGCCAGACCACCCACATCTGACAACAACTTCTTTGCCGTAATATTTTACTTGACAAGAAAAAATTTACTCAAGACAAACCACACCACTCCCAAAAGAGCACTGAAAAGTCCTAACGAAACTGCACGCAATTTTAGATGCTCAAAAAAGCAGCAAATTAATAGACCGAATGTGCAGGAAATAACTGCAGATGCTGGATTCAATCGAAGACAAGGACAAAATGCTGGAGTAATTCAGTGTGACAGACAGCATCGCCAACGTTTTGGGGCAAGACCCTTCTTCGGTCTAAAGAAGGGTCACGATGCAAAACATCACCTATTCCTTCTCTCCGGAGATGCTGCCTGTCTCGCCGAGTTACTCCAGCATTGGGGTGGGAGATTGCAACCTTCACGTGGTCCGCCCTGTTTCAACAAATGCAATCAACCCGGTGTGCACATTCAAATAGCTGTGAGATCAAATAGAACAAGTTGTCCTACAACTTTAGGCTGTGCACGCCATACGCAAGAAGAAGACTCCAGCATTTTGTGTCTATCTTCAATTAATTGACCTATATCGTGAAGCCTGTAAAGAACTGCGTCAGGGGTGGGGTTTGGAGGTGGATGGGGATGGGGGCACGAAGAAAGGTAATGAACGAGAGTTCACTTACAACCTGTTTTTCCAGCTGTGAGAATAAAACAAGGTGTTAACTACATAGGATGCTTATCAACATTAGTTTAGAGATACAACGTGGAAACAGGCTCATCGGCCCACCGAGTTCACGCCGACCAGCGATCCCGGCACGATAACACTGTCCTACACACACTAGGGACATTTTTACATTTATACCAAGCCCTATTAACCGAAGATCTCCGAGAAACCCATGCAGGTCATGGGGAGAACATGCAAACTCCTTGCAAACAACACCCACTGTTGGGATCGAACCCGGGTCTCCGGTGCTGCATTCGCTGTAAGGTAGCAACTCTACCGCTGCACCACCGTGACTGCCCTTCTTTTGTATTTCTGCTTGCCTTTATACTCTTATTCATATAACCTTTTTAAAAAGCCCATTGCTTATTTCAGAGGGTGTTTGCTGCAGAAATACAGACATTAGAGTGCAGTTTGAGGTCATGGAATAATTGAAAGCCAAGATACAGTTTTTCAGACCAAAGGGAAATCACGTCAGGCAGAGGTGGGGTTGAAGCAGAGGTGAGATGATACTGAATGTATCAAGACCTGACTCTGCTTAAAAAGACATTTGAAATTCTTATACTATTGTGAGTTTAAAATGTTTTATTTGAAAAGGGGTGTGACTATGTAGAAAAATAATTGACTGATTTGAGTAACACAGAAACTGTGCACTTTTGCACTAAACGTTATTCCCTTATAATGTATCTGTACACTGTAAATGGCTTGATTGTTGTTTTGGTATGTGTCTGCTTACGATATACATAAAACTAGCACATATTAGACAGAGAAAGATGGCTCAACACACACTCGTGTTGGGATCAAAAGCAAGAACGATTTATTTCCAGGTCAAAAGCCACTGACCTAATTTACAGAATTATAGGCGCGAGTATGAGCATTCGCGAGTATGAGAAAAGCCCCTTTGCTCAAATTGCCTGGACATTGATACAATTGTAATCATGTATTATCATTGTGCTGACAGGATAGCACGCAACAAAAGCTTTTTACTGTACCTTGGTACACGTGACAATAAACTGAACCGCATTACCAGTTGTTTTTTGGACGTTGTCCGGTTCAGCGTAGATCTGTGGTGTTAGAACCTCGCGATTTCTTGTTTAGTTTAGCGTTGTTGCCTTCATTATTATCTTCAAATTACAACAACATTTCAGCACAAGTCAAACTCATTCAGTTTAGTTTATTGTCACATGTACCGAGGGACAGTGAAACGCTTTTTTTGCGTGCCAACTGGTCAGCAGAAAGACAATACATGATTACAATCGAGCCATTTACAGCTTATAGATACATGATAAGGGAATAACAATTAGTGCAAGGTAAAGCCAGCAAAGTCCAATCAAGGCTAGTCCGAAGGTCACCAATGAGGTATACAGTAGTTCAGCACTGCTCTCTGGTTGTGGTAGGATAATTCAGTTGCCTGATAACAGCTGGGAAGAAACTGTCCCTGAATATGGAGGTGTGCGTTTTCACATTTCTATACCTTTTGCCTGATGGGAAAACAACACATATTTTGTCCCTACGAAATGTGGTTGCAAACAAGAAAGTATTTAATGGTGTCATTAATTCTATCCAGCATGAGGAGTTTGTTCAGAATTAATACATCAGATAGTCTGGAATGAAGGCCCAGGAACCTTCTACCTTGAAGATTTAAGCTGTGTTAATTATATTTCGACCAACAAACTCGAGTCAATATTGAAAAGAAAGGAAGGTTTTCTTTCGAGGCAAGTGGCAACCTTTACACAGTTTAGCAATTATGGGAGCACCAAAAATAGAACTTCTTCAATCACACAGCATCTTTCAAGGAAGTTTGAAGATTTATTTCTATAACCTAAAATTTTTAATTTACCACTGCGATGCTGCATGTCTTTCATTAGTTGCCGTCTATTTTTAGGTTTCTGTCATGGATAACTGAGTGCCTGTAGATAGATAGATAGATAGATAGATAGCCTTTTATTGTCATTCAGATCGAAGTCTGAACGAAATTGGGAAGAACAAACTAATCTCAGAAACATCATGTGAGGAAAGTGGCTTCCAGTAAAAATGCTACATATAACTCAAGTCTGCATCAGAGAATCTGTCCAAACCCTTGTGGATGCAGCTCACTTTCTGCACATTATGTAGGTGCGTCCAGCATCCGTGTGTGTCTGTTTATTTATGTGTATATACATATTGTCTATGGTACGTCGACACACTGAACTGTTCTGTATTTATGCTTGCAATATTCTGTTGTGCAAGCAAGAATTTCATTGTCCTATCTGGGACTCATGACAATAAAACTCTTGTTTAGTGTCTTTTTTCTCTTTAACTGTCACCCTAATTGTTTATTTAATTAATTGCTGGTGATCAACAAAACCATTGCAGCGCAGTAACAGCAGAAATGAAAGCTGTTTAAGTGCAGGAAGGAACAGATAAACACGGATGTAGAACAAAGAAAGACCAGAAAATGCTGGAGTAACTCAGCGGGACAGGCAGCGTCTCTGAAGGGAGGGAATGAGTGACGTTTCTGGTCGAGACCCTTCCTCAGACTGTTAAAGTGGGTTGCCAGTGTAGCATCTGATGCAAAATTCACATTTAATTTGCATGTTTAATCAATAATGTTTTATTATTAATGTTTGATGTTTTATGTGTCATTCATAACTGTCACTGTATGTCATGTTGTCACTTGCGGGCGGAGCACCAAGGCAAATTCCTTGTATGTGAATATTTGGCCGATAAACTTATTCATTCAAAAAATAAAACAAAATCTCAAATTAACTTGAGTAAATCTATAATTCCATATCAGGTGGACATATGCATGGTAACTGCCCTGGCTCTCAGTCTGAAGAAGGGTCTCAACCCACAACGCCACCCATTCCTTCTATCCATAGATGCTGCCTCCAAATGCGAATTACCCCAGCACCTGCACTGTAACTTTCTTATTCGAGGTAGTCTGCTTAAACCATTGCATTATGCTGCAGGTACAAAGAGCGTGGTCGTTGTATGACCTGCAATCAATATTTCAGATGCTGCCTCATTTGGGTGCCTCTATTTTCAAACTCAAATCCTCTTACAACCAAGGTGACATTTAGGTTTAGATTTTTTACTGTCAATGTGTACCGAGATTCAACTTAAAAGCTTTGTTTTGCATGCTATCCAATCAAGTCAGGCACTACCATGCACAAGTACAAACAGGGCAGCACAGCAGTAGAGTTGCTGCCTTACAGCGAATGCAGCGCCGGAGACCCGGGTTCAATCCCGACTATGGGTGCTGTCTGTACGGAGTTTGTACGTTCTCCCCGTGACCTGCGTGGGTTTTTTCCAAGATCTTCGGTTTCCTCCCACACTCCAAAGATGTGTAGGTTTGTTGGTTAATTGGCTTGGGAAATGTTTAAAAAAATAAAAAATTGTCCCTAGTTGGGTGTCGGACAGTGTTAATTTGCGGGATCGCTGGTCGGCGCGGGCCTGTTTCCACGCTGTATCTCTAAACTAAAGTCAAACTCAAGTACAATAGGTAGAACGAAGGGAAAGTAAGTGTCTCAGCATTGTAGCACACCAGTTCCAGAGACAAAGTCCAAAGTCAGAGATGAGGTGGAGGTGAAGTGGACAGTAAAGGAAGGACCCTTCAGAAGCCAGTGGTTATTAGTGGTAATTCAGATAAAGTGGTAAAATATTTTTTAATTAAATGGCAATAATGTGAACAATTATTTTCGTGGGGTGGGGCGATTGCAATCTTCACGTGGTCTGCCCTGTTTCGACAAATGCAATCAACCTGGCATGCACAATCAAATAGAACATGTTGGCCTACAACTTTAGGCTGTGCACGCCATACGCAAGAAGAAGAAGAAGAAGGGGAGTTAACCAGTGTGTTCACAATCTCCATCGCCACACCCTTTCAAAACCTCTGGATGCAGGGTATCAAGTTTTGGGGATTTTTCACTTCACAGTACATGGATAGGACAGGTTTGGAGGGAAATGGACTAAATGCGGGCAGGTGGGACTAGTGTCGATCGGTGTGGGCAAGTAAGGCCGAAGGGCCTGTTTCCACTTTGTTGACTCTAGTTCCATTAATTTCTCGAATGCATTCTTTATATTATAAAAAGGATTAGTTGTTCTCTAATACATCCAGTTTTTAAAAAAATGTCCTTTCACGAAGACAAAGAAAATATTCATTTAATTTTTATTGTCATTTCCTTATTTGCAAATAGAATTTCTCTTACCTCAATCTGTAATAATAATTTACCTTTGCTAATATTTTACATAACTGCTGAAGCATTCATAGTTATGTATCTCAACATATTATTCTCATTAAGCAGACCCCATTTTTCAATCCCAAAACCTTTGTGGAGCCCAGGTGACCCCATGACGTACAGGAATCGATCAAGTACCAATACCACCACCTCCATCTCTCGACCGACCACACTCCCATTCACCCTCTCCATTTCCTCTTGAACAACAACTGCCTAATGTTTTATCCATCAGTTATGACTCTTCTTGAAGATAGATATCTGGGCAACCTTTCCCTCTGCCTATCACATTGCAAGCCCATGGCCATCCTCAACTCTCCTCTCATCCAGTAACCAATACATTTACTGCCTCTACCAAGGATGAAAAATATCCATCTTATCCCTCACAATTTGATTCAGTTTGCAGGAACAGTAAAGTGCATGTCCCACATAGGCAATTTTTTCGACGACCGCTTGAAAATAGGTTGTCGCCACACGGTCGCGGGCTGACGCCTGTATTGTCGTGAGTTGTCTGCTCAAGTGTCATGACTTTTTCTGGTCGCCACTGGATTTTGAAATCTTCGAAACCTTTCGGCGACAGTGGGCTTGACGTTGCCTGTCTTCTCCTGTCGTAGGTTGTCGCCATGATGATGCCAGATTGTCGCCAGATGACGTAGGTTGTCGCCGGGTGCTGACCGCGAATTCCATTGGCGACTACATACATCAAACTACGTCAACCGGCGACAGGTACCGGAGGATGCATTGTCTTCAATTGTCACCAGCAGGGTCGTAGCTTGTTGTGGGTGGTCATAAGTTGACTTTGGTTGCCGCGTGTGTAGTCGAAGGTTGTTGTAGGTGTGGTCGTAGGTGTGGTCGTAGGTGTGGTCATAGGTGTGGTCGTAGGTGGACGTCCCAAGCCGCAAGAAATTGTGTCACTGGTTGACGTAGCTTGTCATAGCTTGACATCGACTAGTTGGGAGCTTGTCGTGGATATTGAGGATGTTGAGGATTGGCGGGTAGCAAACGTAACCCCACTTTTTAAAGAAGGGAGGGAGCGAGAAAACAGGGAGTTACAGTTAGTCTAACATCGGTAGTGGGGAAACTGCTAGAGTCAGTTATTAAAGATGGGATAGCAGCACATTTGGAAAGTGGTGAAATTATTGGACAAAGTCAGCATGGGTTTACGAAAGGTAAACCATGTCTGACGAATCTTATAGAATTTTTCGAGGATCAAGTAAAGTCAAGTCGTCAAGTTTATTTGTCACATACACATACGAGAAGTGCAGTGAAATGAAAGTGGCAATGCTCGCGGACTTTTGTGCAAAAGCCAAACAACAAAACAACCAAACAAATTATAAACACAATCATAACACACATATGCAACTAGTAGCGTGGATAGGGGAGAACCAGTGGATGTGGTGTATCTAGACTTCCAGAAGGCTTTCGACAAGGTCCCACATAAGAGATTAGTATACAAACTTAAAGCACACGGCATTGGCGGTTCAGTATTGATGTGGATAGAGAACTGGCTGGCAAACAGGAAGCAAAGAGTAGGAGTAAACATGTCCTTTTCACAATGGCAGGCAGTGACTAGTGGGGTACCGCAAGGCTCAGTGCTGGGACCCCAGCTATTTACAATATATATTAATGATCTGGATGAGGGAATTGAAGGCAATATCTCCAAGTTTGCGGATGACACTAAGCTGGGGGGCAGTGTTAGCTGTGAAGAGGATTCTAGAAGACTGCAAGGTGACTTGGATAGGCTGGGTGAGTGGGCAAATGTTTGGCAGATGCAGTATAATGTGGATAAATGTGAGGTTATCCATTTTGGTGGAGAAAACAGGAAAGCAGACTTTAATCTAAATGGTGGCCGATTAGGAAAAGGGGAGATGCAGTGAGACCTGGGTGTCATGGTACACCAGTCATTGAAAGTAGGCATGCAGGTGCAGCAGGCAGTGAAGAAAGCGAATGGTATGTTAGCTTTCATAGCAAAAGGATTTGAGTATAGGAGCAGGGAGGTTCTACTGCAGTTGTACAGGGTCTTGGTGAGACCACACCTGGAGTATTGCGTACAGTTTTGGTCTCCAAATCTGAGGAAGGACATTATATCCATAGAGGGAGTGCAGAGAAGGTTCACCAGACTGATTCCTGGGATGTCAGGACTGTCTTATGAAGAAAGACTGGATAGACTTGGTTTATACTCTCTAGAATTTAGGGGATTGAGAGGGGATCTTATAGAAACTTACAAAATTCTTAAGGGGTTGGACAGGCTAGATGCAGGAAGATTGTTCCCGATGTTGGGGAAGTCCAGGATAAGGTATCACAGCTTAAGGATAAGGGGGAAATCCTTTAATACCGAGATGAGAAGAACTTTTTTCACACAGAGAGTGGTGAATCTCTGGAACTCTCTGCCACAGAGGGTAGTTGAGGCCAGTTCATTGGCTATATTTAAGAGGGAGTTAGATGTGGCCCTTGTGGCTAAGGGGATCAGGGGGTATGGAGAGAAGGCAGGTACGGGATACCGAGTTGGATGATCAGCCATGATCATAATGAATGGCGGTGCAGGCTCAAAGGGCCGAATGGCCTACTCCTGCACCTAATTTCTATGTTTCTATATTGCTGTAGGGCGGGTCGAGTTACCGGTTTTTCGGCATACCGCTACAACTGTGACTGTCGCTGGCAGTCGCCTAAAAATCGCCCAAGTGGGACAGGCCCTTTGGCTCTTCCTTCAGTCTCCTGTGTAATAAAACATTCCAATGGGCTCAAATAATTTCTCCTTACTAAAATTTCCCATTTGTGAGGGTCAAATCTGCTCTGAATACCATCTTTGACCTCTGGCATAATCGGTGGTCTCTAACCCTGCCTTGGCATATCTCCGGCTGCTCCTTCCATCCATACTTCAGTTACCACCAAGCTCAGCTACTCCAAGCTCTCTGGGCTGACCCACCATCTCTGTAAACCTCAGCTCATCTGAATGTCTGTTGCCCACATGCATTAAGCATGGTCATGTCAAGTCAAGTCAAGTCAAGTTTATTTGTCACATACACATACGAGATGTGCAGTGAAATGAAAGTGGTTTACCATTACCCATGAAACAACCAGGTCAGGTCAGGGGGCGTTCCCCCCCGCCACGGGTACCATGTAATCCCGTGCTACCTGCTCCATGGTCAGATAGTCGGCGACTAAACCGTCTTCCCCACCTGGTTTGCCAGGTGAGGGAGCTGTGGACCCCCAGCAGGACCAAAAACAAGACCAGTTAAAGCCATCCACACTTCAGTAGAAGTTGCGATCACTGTCGTACATAGCATTGTAAGGCAGCATGCCCGTTGCTGTTTTCAACAATGATGATGATGATGATGATGATGATGATGAAACAACTTCATTGACCCAGCACTCCTTACCACTGCTAGCATCAGCTGTGTTGTAACTCGAGATAGAAACATGGAAACATAGAAAATAGGTGCAGGAGTAGGCCATTCGGTCCTTCGAGCCAGCACTGCCATTCAATCTGACCATGGCTGATCATCTAGAATCAGTATCCCGTTCCTGCCTTCACCCCATATCCCCCGATTCCATTAGCCCCAAGAGCTATCATTCATTCTATCGTGAAAACATCAAATGAATTGGCCTCCACAGCCTTCTGTGGCAGAGAATTCGACAGATTCACAACTAATGTGAAAAGTTTTTCCTCATCTCAGTCCTAAATGGCTTACTCCTTATTCATAAACTGTGACCCCTGGTTCTGGACTCCCCCACCATAGAGAACATGTTTCCTGCATCTAGCCTGTCCAATCCCTTAAGAATTAAATATGTTTATATAAGATCCCCTCGCATCCTAAATTCCAATGAATACAAGCCCAGTTGATCCATTCTCTCATCATATGTCAGTCCCGCCATCCAGGGAATTAACCTGTTGAACCTACGCGGCACTCCATGAACAGCAAGAATGACCTTCTTCACATTAGGAGACCAAAACTGCACACAATACTCCAGGTGTGGTCTCACTAGGGGCCCTGTACAACTGCAGTACGACCTCCTTGCTCCTGTACTCAAATCATCTCGCTCTGAAGGCCAGCAATGCAGATAACCATGTAACCATATAACAATTACAGCACGGAAACAGGCCATCTCGGCCCTACAAGTCCGTGCCGAACAACTTTTTTCCCTTAGTCCCACCTGCCTGCACTCATACCATAACCCTCCATTCCCTTCTCATCCATATGCCTATCCAATTTATTTTTAAATGATACCAACGAACCTGCAGCCACCACTTCCACTGGAAGCTCATTCCACACCGCTACCACTCTCTGAGTAAAGAAGTTCCCCCTCATGTTACCCCTAAACTTCTGTCCCTTAATTCTGAAGTCATGTCCTCTTGTTTGAATCTTCCCTGCTCTCAATGGAAAAAGCCTGTCCACATCAACTCTGTCTATCCCTCTCATCATTTTAAAGACCTCTATCAAGTCCCCCCTTAACCTTCTGCGCTCCAGAGAATAAAGACCTAACTTATTCAACCTTTCTCTGTAACTTAGTTGTTGAAACACAGGCAACAGTTCTTAGCATTGCTTCAATTCCGATCTCTTGTGAGGTTCTAATTTTCTTCGTCAGCCCATTCATTGACAGCTCTGTGCCTGGAGGCATCGGGAGGAACAACAAGCTGTGGCCAAAAGTCTGGATCCATCCCTCCCTTTATAATCCAGTTCTTCTCCAACTGCGATTCTTCCAAGTCTGCATTGATTTGAGCTTGTCAATTATCTTAATACTTCCATAACTGGCTCAATGTCAAAACTCTGACAAATATTCCTAAAACATTTTATAAATGAATCGTGGCATTGCATAACAGTTAGTTAAGGAATATCTGCTAAAAAGCAAGAATGATAGCATAATTGCTCAAGCATATCTATCACTGTGAGAAATCTTTAATATCCAATAGATAAGAAATGACATGGAAATTTAAAAACATATTTTGATAGCATTGGAAATTTACATAAATATTTACTTCCGTGTATTTTCAAAGCCAAATGTTCACCAAAGTTTCACATGACAAATCAAACAAATAAATATATTCAACACAGATCACAACTTAAATTTGATGCAGTCACCATTATTTCAGACCATTCGCTTCTTCCTGAAGTATTTGCAAGATTAGTATATTTGAATAACTTTCTGGCAGAGACATGACACTTAGTTTCATTGTCTGTAATTACTGTCAATGATACAACATCCATTATGCCGGGAGGAAACAGCGTGATGGAAGAGACAAATGGCAGTGCTGTTACAGTTGCCAACTATCTGATTTTTTAGCTTAGAACGCGGTTGGATTAGCAGAGCCAGCCACCGTTCACCAAACTAGTGACCAGTGTCTGGTTGTCTGTCGGTGACACCACTCCCATGTCACTTTTCTTTTTTAATACAAATACTTTTATTCAGAAACAAAAAACATACAAAAAGTAACACGATCGAAACTGCCTTTGTGGCAGTTTACAAAACAACACTCATCAATATTAAAATAACGTCGGCATCATCATCGACCTCCCGCGGCGACCAGCGTTCAAGGAAGGCCTCCAAAGTCCCCATGGACTCTGCGTGTTCCCTCTCCAGGGACACGCGGGCATAGACTTAGGCCTGGTAAAGGGGCAGGCAGCTGACCCTAGTGTGGCCGTTGACTGCCCACTGCCTGGATGGCAAACTTGGTCAGGCCCAGGGGCTAAAATGTAGCCAAAACTTGAGGAGCAGCCCCTTCAGATAGTCGAACAAGGGCTGCAACCTCTCACCCTACATGTACACATGGAACACGGTCTATTCCTCATGGCAGAAGTGACAGACATGTCACTGAGAGTGTAGGGTTTCTCAGTGGCTGGGTGAGTGCCGACAGAAATATAAGATTCCAGTATGTGCAAGGGCCAAGCTCGATGACCACCCTTGCACACTAATAAAACCAGCATAGCATAGCATTCCCCAGCAGAGAGCGGCAAACTCAGCTCTCTTGACAGGGTCCGAGCCAAACCGTCAAGAGTGTTTTAATGAAACAAATCTTCCATCAAAATATGAAGAACAAGTAGTCAAAATAACCAATACATTTGGTATTCCAGAGTAACTAGACCAGTTATACAACACAGCAGTACCTCATGCAGCTACATTAAAGCAGGACATGTCCTGATGTTGGCAGAGTTTCTGTAAGTTTCCCTTCCGCCCTATAAAGTTACACGTTGCTCGGCGATCACTTCGCCCAACATCTGCGCTCAGTTTGCTCCAACCATCCTGATCTCCAGGTGGCTCGGCACTCCAACTCCCCCTCCCATTCCAAATCCGATCTCCCTGTCCTGGGCCTCCCCCATTGCTAATAGTGATGCCCAGCGCAAATTGGGGGAGAAGCGCCTCATATTTCGGGTAGTTTACACCCCAGCGGTATGATCATTGACCTCCAATTTCAGGTAGTCCTTGCTTTCTCCCTCCTTCCCCTCCCCTTCCCAGCTCTCTCACAAGCCTACTGTCCCTGCCTCTTCCTTTCTTCACCCAACAACCCCCCCCCCAACCCCAACATCAGTCTGAAGAAGGGTCTCGGCCCGAAACGTTGCCTATTCCGTCTCTCCATAGATGCTGCCTCACCCGCTGAGTTCCTCCAGCATTTTTGTCCACCTTCTTACCTTTTTAAGTGCTCTTATTCAATCATGTAAATACTTTATGACAAAATTTAAATCTATTTATAATATTTTCAAAGGCCGTCTGACCGCAAGACTGCAACCAATAGCGCAAGAAATAGCAGCAAATTGTGGTCGCAGCCCAGACCATCACAGAAACCAAACTCCCTTCTATTGACTCCATTTATACCTCACGCTGCCTCGGCAAGGCCAGCAGCATCATCAAGGATGAGTCACACTCTGGCCAGTCCCTCTTCTCCCCTCTCCATCAGGCAAAAGGTATAGAAGTGTGAAAACGCACACCTCCAGATTCAGGGTCAGTTTCTTCCCAGCTGTTATCAGGCAACTGAATCATCCTACCACAACCAGAGAGCAGTGCGGAACAACTATCCACAGTACCTTCCATAACGTTTGGGACAAAGACCCATCATTTATTTATGATGCAAACCACTGGTTAGCTGCAAAAAATAGGATGACCAGATTACAGTTTGCCAAGAAGTACTTCAAAGAGCAACCACAGTTCTGGAAAACAGTCTTGTGGACAGATGATATGAAGATGAACTTAGATCAGAGTGATGGCAAGAGCAAAGTATGGAGGAGAGAAGGAACTGCCCAAGATCCAAAGCATACCGCCTCATCTGTGAAACACGGTGGTGGGGGTGTTATGGCCTGGGCATGTATGGCTGCTGAAGATACTGGCTCACTTATCTTCATTGATGATACAACTGCTGATGGTAGTAGCATAATGAATTCTGAAGTGTATAGACACATCTCATCTGCTCAGGTTCTAACAAATGCCTCAAAACTAATTGGCCGGCGGTTCATTCTACAGCAAGACAATGATCCCAAACATACTGCTAAAGCAACAAAGGAGTTTTTCAAGACTAAAAAATGGTCAATTCTTGAGTGGCCAAGTCAATCGCCCGATCTGAACCCAATTGAGCATGTCTTTTATATGCTGAAGAGAAAACTGAAGGGGACTAGCCCCCAAAACAAGCATAAGCTAAAGATGGCTGCAATCCAGGCCTGGCAGAGCATCACCAGAGAAGACACCCAGCAACTGGTGATGCCCATGAATCGCAGACTTCAAGCAGTCATTGCATGCAAAGGATATGCAACAAAATACTAAACATGACTACTTTCATTTACACGACATTGCTGTGTCCCAAACATTATGGTGCCCTGAAATGGGGGGGACTATGTATAAACACTGCTGTAATTTCTACATGGTGAAACCAAAATGTACAAACATGTCCTTAATTAAAATCTGACAATGTGCACTTTAAGCACATGTGATTTTTTTCTATTAGAAATATCAAATTGTGGAATACAGAGGCAAATAAATAAATGATGGGTCTTTGTCCCAAACATTATGGAGAGCACTTTACCTCTTTGGTGACCCTCAGACTATCCTTGATTGGAGTTTGCTGGCTTTACCTTGCACTGAACTTTATTCTGTTATCATGTATCTACACACTGTAAATGGATCGATTGTAATCACGTCTGGTCTTTCTGCTGACCAGTTAGCGAAACAAAAACAAAAGCTCTTCACTGTGCCTCTGCACACGTGACAATAAACTAAACTGAACAAGGTCTCCTGAATGTCAGATACAATTAAAGGCACAGCTTTGGCCTTCGCCCTATGTGATGAGGCCACACTGGCGGCCTGGTTGTCACTTGCAGTCCTCTCCACTCTGGTGGATGTGCCCTGAAATAAAGGCCACCGGTACAACAGGCTTGGTGGGAACCAGTGTGTAGATGCTGGCTTAAACCAAAGACGACAGGAAAGGCTGGAGTAAAGGGCCTGTCCCACTTTCCCCGAGTTACTCACAAATTCTCCCGAGTTTTCCCCTTGATTGAAACTCGGAGAATGTCCGTAGCAAGTCCGTAGGAGTCCGTGGATATATCATAGCGGCTCGTTATGTTATGCCAGCCGTAGGTACTCTGGGCATCAGGTAAGTCAGGACGTTTTTTCCAGCATGACAAAAAAGTCCATGAGTAAAAAGATAGTCGGGAGGAGGAGTTCGTAGATCACAAAAATCTTGATTTATTTTTAAAGGTCCTTTCAACTCAGTAGAAGACTCGGGAAAGTGGGACGCCCTTAACTCAGCTGGTCAGACCGCATCCCTGGAGAAAAGATACATCTATATCCCTCGTTCTCCTCTCCCCCGACTCTCAATCTGAAGAAGGGTCTCTCGAACCAAAACGTCACCTATTCCTTTTCTCCAGAGATGATGCCTGAGCCGCTGAGATACTGCAGCTTTTTGTGTCTGTCCTCTGATGGGAACCAGACAGAATCGGGCATATTCCAACCAGTTCTCCACAGGAAGGAAAGCAGGGAAAAGTTGAACGATTGTGGCAATAATTAATAAGATAGCTAAAGGATATAATCGAGATACAAGGAACTGCAGACGCTGGTTTACAATAAGAAACAAAAAGTGCTGGAGTAACTCAGCAGATCAGGCTGCATCTCAAGAGGAAATAGACAGGTGACGTTTCAGGTCAGGACCTTCAAACATTATAGGAGGAGGCAGAAAGCTGATAAGGTGGGGGTGGGACAAAGCCTGACAAGTGATCGGTGGATACACAAAAAAGCTGGAGAAACTCAGCGGGTGCAGCAGCATCTATGGAGCGAAGGAAATAGGCAACGTTTCGGGCCGAAACCCTTCTTCAGACTGATCGGGGGCGGGGGTGGGTGGGGACAAGAAAGGGAAAAGGAGGAGTAGCCAGAAGGCTGGGGGATGGGAGGAGACAGCAGGGGGGCTGAGGAAGGGGAGGAGACAGCAAGGGATCGGTGGACACAGTTGAGAAGGGTGATTGGCAGACGGGTCGTGAGGTCATAAGTGATGGGAGCAGAATTAGGCCATTCGGCCCATCGAGTCTACTCCGCCATTCAATCATGGTTGATCGATCTCTCCCTCCTAACACACTAATAGTTGAACAAAGGCTAGAGATGAAAAGAAGACAAAAGGATGCAAGAGATGGTGAGCAGAGGAGCAGAATGTGAATCCGGATGAAGGTGTTATAGGTGATAGGGAGTGGGGATAGGCGGGGGAGGGATGGGCGGGAAAGGGTCCAGTCTTTTTAGACTGGAGTCTTGCTTTAAGTATGTGTGAAGTGGTGGATGGGGAGGAGTAAGTGTAGAAGGGCCCAGTCTTTGCAGGCTGTGAGTGGCTGTGAAGTGTTGGTTGGGGTGGGAAAATATCCAGTCTTTCCCACCCCAACATTCTATAGATCCCAATGTTCTATAGATTCCAACCTTCCAATGTTCTATAGATTCAGGATCAGTTCCTGTGGATTGGAGGGTAGCTATGTTATCGCACTTTTTAAGAAAGGAGGGAGAGAGAAAACAGGGAATTATAGACCAGTTAGCCTGACATCGGTGTTGGAGAAGATGCTGGAGTCAATCATTAAATAATGAAATACCGGCACATTTGTATAGCAGTAACAGGATCGGTCCAAGTCATTATGGATTTACAAAGGGGAAATCATGCTTGACTAATCTTCTGGAATTTTTTGAGGATGTAACTAGTAAAAAGGACAAAGGAGAGCCAGTGGATGTAGTGTATCTGAAATTTCAAAAAGCCTTTGATAAGGTCCCACATAGAAGATTAGTGGGCAAAATTAGGGTACAGGTTATTGGGCTAGAGTGCTGACATGGATAGAAAATTGGTTGGCGGACGGGAAACAAAGTGTAGGGATTAACGGGTCCCTTTCACAATGGCAGGCAGTGACTAGTGGGGTACCGCAAGGCTCGGTGTTTAAGAATAAGGGGTAAGCCATTTAGAACGGGAATGAGGAAACAATTTTTCACACAGAGTTGTGAGTCTGTGGAATTCTCTGCTTCAGAGGGCGGTGGAGGCTGGTTCTCTGGAATACTTTCATGAGAGAGCTAGATAGGACTCTTAAAGATAGCGGAGTCAGGGTATATGGGGAGATGGCAGGAACGAGGTACTTATTGGGGATGATCAGCCATGATCGAAGGGCCGACTCATGCACCTATTGTCTATTGAGTTTGCATGTACTCCGTGACCATGTGGGTTTTCTACAGGTGCACCAGTTTCCTCTCAAAATATGTTGCTGGCGGATGGGTCATGTGCCACTGTAACTTGCTCCTAGTGTGTGGGTGAGTGGTCGAATCAGAAGGGGCAGGGGGTGGGGGTGAAATTGATGAGTAAATGGTGGCAATGGGTTTTTGATTGTGGGCGTAGACTTGGAGAGTCAATTGTATATCGCTACGATATTTCCCAATTTATTTTGTGTATATCATGATCAGATGGCAGGAAGCCATCACACAGTGTTTGGTTTTTTATATTAGTATATCTCCTGACCAATGTACTGATAGGTTCTAAAGAGTGGAAACAAACGCAGGGCACACCCAGCATTTGTTGAGCTCTGTTGTCATCTGTCACCAGGGATACATCCACAAGAGACTACTTCCAGGCAGCACAATGGTACAGTACTCACAATGGTACTCTGATCAAGAAGACTCATCAGCGTCTCTTCTTCCTGAGGAGACTGAAGAAGGTCCATCTGTCTCCTCAGATCCTGGTGAACTTCTACCGCTGCACCATCGAGAGCATCCTTACCAACTGCATCACAGTATGGTATGGCAACTGCTCTGTCTCCGACCGGAAGGCATTGCAGAGGGTGGTGAAAATTGCCCAACGCATCACCGGTTCCTCGCTCCCCTCCATTGAGTCTGTCCAAAGCAAGCGCTGTCTGCGGAGGGCGCTCAGCATCGCCAAGGACTACTCTCACCCCAACCATGGACTGTTTACCCTCCTACCATCCGGGAGGCGCTACAGGTCTCTCCGTTGCCGAACCAGCAGGTCGAGGAACAGCTTCTTTCCGGCGGCTGTCACTCTACTCAACAACGTACCTCGGTGACTGCCAATCACCACCCCTCCCCCGGACACTTATTATTATTTATTCAAATCGTTTGCTATGTCGCTCTTCCAGGGAGATGCTAAATGCATTTCGTTGTCTCTGTACTGTACACTGACAATGACAATTAAAATTGAATCTGAATCTGAATCTGAATCTGTAAGCACAGCCATCAAAGGAGCAGAATTAATTGGGCAGCCCTACTGTTGCTCCGAGCTCATGGTTCCCTGGACCACACTGTTGCTTCCAACGTCATCCAATTCACCTGCAGGCTTCTCCTGGTGCAAGGCGCAACAGGCGATCAGCTTTGACGGCTAATGAGATCCTGCCCCTGGTTCTCCAGTCAAAGCTTCCATTTCCGTCTAGTATTTGTGAATGCTTTTCAGTCAAAACCGTACTCCACACCAACAGGACGTCCAACCTATCGAGTCTGTTGTCCGGCGGGCCGCTGAGAAGCCAGGGGCCTCGTGGGCCAACGAAGCCCGTGCCCAACGGTCCCTGGGTCTACGGAGCCCATGGCTGTGGCCTGGGTTAGCACCACGGAGGCATCCAGAGAGGGCACGGTGGCGTTAGGTTGGTGTGGCGGTCGATGAGGGCGCCAACCGATGGACAAGGACAGACCACGTGGAAGTGAGGACGCCGCTGCCGAGGGAACAAACAAAGGAGGATCCAGCGTGGGGGTACCACCATGAGGGACGGGGGTGGGGGATAACAAAGGGGGACCTTGTAACTTTGTAAGCAGCCTTTATGGGTGACTATTTGCAGGCCTTGGGTAGGCAAGCAAAGAATTTCCCAGTGACTTGTCCCGGGGTGGGAGATTGCAACCTTCACGTGGTCCGCCCCGTTTCAACTAATGCAATCAACCTGGCGGGCACAATCAAATAAAACAAGTTGTCCTACAACTTTAGGCTATGTACACTATACGCAAGAAGAAGAAGGTAGGCAAAAGTGCTGGAGAAACTCAGCGGGTGCGGCAGCATCTATGGAGCGAAGGAAATAGGCAACGTTTCAGGCCAAAACCCTTCTTCAGACTGATGGAGGGTGGATGGAGGGGGGGGGGGGGGGGGGGGAGGGGGAAGGGGGCAGGGAGAAGAAAGGAAAAAAAGGAGGAGGAGCCCGAGGGCTGAGGGAGAGCTAGGAAGGGGAGGAGACAGCAAGGGCTACCGGAATTGGAGGTAAAGCGACACCTCCCCCCTTGACTCCATTCAAGGACCCAAGCAGTCGTTCCAGGTGCGGCAGAGGTTCACCTGTATCTCCTCCAACCTCATTTATTGCATCCGCTGCTCTAGATGTCAGCTGATCTACATCGGTGAGACTAAGCGGAGGTTGGGCGATCGTTTCGCCGAACACCTCCGCTGGGACCGCACTAACCAACCTGACCTCCCGGTGCTCAGCACTTCAACTCCCCCTCCCATTCCCCGTCCGACCTCTCTGTCCTGGGTCTCCTCCACGGCCAGAGTGAGCGCCACCGGAAATAGGAGGAACAGCACCTCATATTTCGCTTGTGCAGTTTGTACCCTAGTGGTATAAACATTGACCTCCCAATTCCAGTAGCCCTTGCTGTCTCCTCCCCTTCCTAGCTCTCCCTCAGCCCTCGGGCTCCTCCCCTTCCTTTTTCCTTTCTTCTCCCCCCCCCCCCCCCCCCCCCCCCACCCACCACTCCCACCAGTCTAAAGAAGGGTTTGGGCCTGAAACGTTGCCTATTTCCTTCGCTCCATAGATGCTGCTGCACCCGCTGAGTTTCTCCAGCACTTTTGTCTACCTACGATTTTCCAG